>NW_017306819.1:7327-33031 GCF_000935625.1 Nanorana parkeri
TGTGCTTGTGGAGGGTGGGGGGGGGGGGGGGGGGGGGGGGCAGTTTTTATAACGTGTCGGCTTTGCACGAGGCACAACCTTCAGAACATTTCGGCACTGAACATTACAGTGGAGTCAGTGCTTCAATTCTAAGCTACCCGTGAAATGGATGAAGACCGGCCCGTGCTTATACCACATGACCCGGGCACAGGTACTCCTTTATTATCCGGAATTGCATTTTCAGAATAGTATTTTCAGAATGCAATTCAGAAAAATAAAAAAATGAGTACCTGTGTGTGGCCGGTCTTCATCCCTTTCATGGGTAGTTTAGAATTGAAGCACCGCACTGTAAGGCCTTGTTCACACCAAGCGAGTTCCAGGAGCAGAGCAGTTACAGAACGGATCAAAACTGCATCCAATATAATGTATATCTATTTTACCTGCTCTGGAACACATGCAAATACATCAAAAACGCATGCAAACGCACTGGAACACACAAAAAAAAGCCCATTTTATACCAAAAACGGCCCGGAACGCATAAAAAACGTGGCACAACCCACTGCACTGCGTGTGCAGAAACTCATGCAGATCTGGTCTGAATTTGGTGTGACCAAGCCCTAATAGTCAAGAGAGGCAAAATGGATGCGGATTTTGGTTCCCGGGAATGTGGAACAGTCTATTTTAGTGCTGTCGCTCTTTACATATTTACTCTGTTCATTAGGCTGGGTATGAGAACAGATGTGCCAGGAGGACACCTGTCCCAGTAAGCACACTGCACTTATCATCCTCCTACCCCCATATTAAATTCTGCTGGTCCAGGCTTTCCGGGACCTTGAATGTTCGGATACAGCACTATAGGGGTGGCTGCTATTCTATAACTCTTACTCAGAGCGCCAGCACACAACACTTCCCAAATGTTCCTACGTGAGGGGCAGATGACCGTTAACACTCAGCGCAATATAAAGGGGGCACTTCCTGTTTACTGTCAGTATTAGGTGCGGGAGGGGAATCTGTCTAGGGTTGCCACCTGTCCAGGATTCACCGGGACAGTCCGGGTTTTGAATGCTGTGTCCGGGTCTCATGGCAGCAGAAACCCGGAAACAAGATGTCAGGCAGACAGGGGCAACCAAAATTAAGATAGGTGCTACTTGCCCCCCACTGAAAATAGTCTCAACTGTGATATTTACATACGAATGGGCGGTGCTATTTACATATGAACAAGACACGACTCATTCTCCCCAAACAAATGTCAGCGCGTTGCTAGAGTGTTCAGGTTTCGCTTGAAAAAAAAGGTGGCGACCCTAAATCTGGCATAAATTCAGCTTGATACCCTCCGAGTATCTACCGCCTCCATTTCATGACATAACCCGGGGCAGTTCATAAAAACAAAATCTCGCTGTGGAAATAAATTGCTTGTATTGTTCCTCATGTAGAATAATAAAACAGTAATTGTGTGTGGCCAGTCTCCATCCCTTTCATGAGTAGTTTAGAATTGGTGCCACGCTGTAACGTTCAAGTTCAAATACACATTTATTCCAATGATAGGTTAAATTCTAAGCTACCCGTGAAATGGATGAAGACCGGCCCGTGCTTATACCACATGACCCGGGCACAGGTACTCCTTTATTATCCGGAATTGCATTTTCAGAATAGTATTTTCAGAATGCAATTCAGAAAAATAAAAAAATGAGTACCTGTGTGTGGCCGGTCTTCATCCCTTTCATGGGTAGTTTAGAATTGAAGCACCGCACTGTAAGGCCTTGTTCACACCAAGCGAGTTCCAGGAGCAGAGCAGTTACAGAACGGATCAAAACTGCATCCAATATAATGTATATCTATTTTACCTGCTCTGGAACACATGCAAATACATCAAAAACGCATGCAAACGCACTGGAACACACAAAAAAAAGCCCATTTTATACCAAAAACGGCCCGGAACGCATAAAAAACGTGGCACAACCCACTGCACTGCGTGTGCAGAAACTCATGCAGATCTGGTCTGAATTACTTATAGTTGGATGTGATTGAAATGTTCACAGCAAAGAGATTCTTTATATATTTACTTTGTATCATTGTTGTCCATCACAGGTCCATCGAGTTCAACCTTTGTATGTATTTACGAGTCCCTTGGGGGCTTAGATTTTAAGAGTAACTGTACCCCTGTATGTTACGGTCTCTGAGGAAGGTATCTAAAATGATTTTTGAAGGATTCAACACTTTCTGGCTGATACCACTGCTTCTGGCAGAGAGTTCCAAAATGTAACCACCCTGACTGAGAAGAAGCCCCTACACCCCTTGTGGTTAACCCCTTAAAGGAGAACTATGAGGCGAGTGCTTTTCACTCACCGCATAGTTCTAGCCGACCTGTGACAATGAGACTGTCACAGGTCGGCTCAGTAGATCGGGAGGTGAGCGAACACATACCGGCGTTCGCTCACCTCTCGATCCTGTCACGGCTCTCTACCGTGACAGGGGAGGGGCTGGATTCCCCCCTCCACGAGCGCTGACTGGCGGAACGGACGGGGGAGGGGGCGGGTACAGCTGGCTCTGCCTCTAGATAGGCCAGCTGTCAGTCACGCAGCTGGGCGGATCCAGACATAATTGTCGGAATCCGCTTCAGCTACAGCTCGCGGTATACTGAGCTTAGGGTGAGGGGAGAACGCTAGTTTGTGTCCTCCCGTTACCCTAAGGAGAACTATGGGGAAAAGCCTTAACCCCATAGTTCTCCTTTAACCTTTTAAAGACAAAGGCTTTTTTTTTTTTTCATTTTTCGCACCCATGTTATAATCCACATTTTAGGCCCGAAAATTACTTAAAACCTCCAAACATTATATATTCTCTGAAAGCCGAGACCCTGTAGAATAAAATGGTGGCAGTTGCAAATTTTTATGGTGCACGACATTAGTACAACTTAGTATCAAAACCCAAACATTTAGTGAAAAATGCACTTAAATTAAAAGACGACTGCTGTCCCGTCCGCTGCGACGAACACCCGCCGCATAATGGCATTTTGACAGCTTTGCTCCGCCCAACTGTGTACAGTTTTACGTCATCTGTCAGGTGAGCCATGATTGGGCAGAGTTATTATGACTTTACATATTCATGGCTTTCACAGTTATCTGTGCCCTGTGGTCAGATGCAAGGCTTTAGCCAATTATGGCTTCATAAGGTGCATTGCCTTATGGGGGCACTCGGCGGGCGAACAGCCGGCCGAACGCCCTGATAGTTTGTTTGTTCAGTGAACACACGAACTAGCGATGTTTGAGTCGAACATCAAGCCCAACACTACTGCTAAACACATGTTCATGCCGTTCAGCATTCATTAATGCACTGCTTGCTTTATAAAAATACATATAATGATGTAACTCCCTACATTTGACCCGCTATAAGCCTCTTGCAATCATTGCATAGCAGAGCTCAGAGTGGGAGACATAGAAGTAGCACGGGGGGGGGGCATTCAGTTGTGCTGAAAGTGCTAGCAAGAAGCATGCAAATAGGAGGAGAGAGCAAAGTGAAAAAAGAAATGAGCTCACCCATCTACTGCTTCTCCATTCACTGTCCAGTCACAGGCTAGGGCAAGGCAAAGGTCTCTAACTAACGTATGCTATACTCACTTCCCCTCCAGTGATGTGACGCCCCTGAGCTTCCTCACCAGTGTCCAGTGCCAATATCTTCACCTGGTTTTCTTCTGGGTTCAGCATCTTTGGCCATCTTGATCAGTCAGGATGAGGTAACTCCATCATCATGCCTCTTTCTCTGGTAGTCATGCCTGTGGCCACTACCCTCACCCTTCGAAATAACAATACACTAGCTGCACCCCCAACCCCACCCCCACCTTTGGTGGCAAATAGTGGAGGGGTAGCCCTGGCTGGGGCTGTTATAGTCTTGCAATGCCTCATGGGACTTGTAGTTGCACAACAGCTGGAGTGCCAAGGTTGCCTACCTCTGACTTAGACAGTTGTCCCTAGAACAGGTATCCCTCGCCTCTTGTTCTAGGAACAACTGTAACATTTTGGATTTCCCCTCACTTTCTCAGAAATAAAGGTGTCAACAGTACAAATAAAGGGGCGAATCTACCCAGTGGGGGCAAAGACAGCAATAAAAACCGGACAGAGGATCTAACCCTGTCCCTGGCCATGTCCCGGGATCGAAGTGTCACCCTTATTTGCGCTATTGCGCATTTGCAGTAACTCAATAAGGTCTTTGTTACGGTGATTGCCTGCTCTGAGTGGGTGGTCATCATGTAATTAAAGGCGGGGTTTGTGTGGGCCACATCATTAGGTGGGCGGGGTCTGGGCGGTCCTGAGTTAGACCGTGGATGGTGTTAACTGTGTCCTGGGGACACAGTCAGTGCTGGAGGATCGTAGAGGGGGGGGAGGAATCCCTGCAGGGAGCCATGAGCGACAGTCACTGCTCTCTGCAGGGAGATGATCGAGAAGTGAGCGAGCGACGCTATGTGTTCCCTCACTTCCCGATCTATTGAGCCGACGTGTGACAGTCTCATTGTCACGCGTCGGCTCGAACTATGAGGAGGAGTGATTTTCACTCATTTCACCTCATAGTTCTCCTTTAAGCTTTGAAAATGAAAGCTAGAAGCTGATTGGCTGAAATGCACAGCTGCTCCGGTCCTTAAATGCCTTTCATTATGTTTACTCCAAGCTTAGGAGCTGCACTATCCATTGTATAGACGGCAAGCCATGAAGACGAGACTTCCAGGATAATCATCTTCTGGTGGCGTGCGGGAGCTTGTGTTAATTTACTTACCGGCTCACATTTCACACTCCAATAAATTGAGCAGAATTGTTATTTAGGGAATCAGATGTAAAATTTACAATGGCGGGAGATCTTTTATTCATGGTTCTGAGGACACAGTGTCATGTTCTGCTATGAACTGAGATTCCCAATTAAAATCTACAATAGGAGGAAATGTGCGACCTTCCTGTAGAGCTGGGACTCCATCTGACGCTCTAATCGGTTGGAATTTGACATCTCAGTCATGCACAGTGCAGGACGGAGCGGGGTGATGCAGGGGCAAAAGAGGCCCTCGGCCTGCAGAACGGTGCCACCATGTTCTTCTGCCTTTCCTTCAGCTTGGTGCTGCCTGTGCTGGAGTCAGTCATTGGGTGGAAGCATAATCCCCGGGCACCTGTCTGGTTCCCCCTTTGGGTGATCCTGCTCTGAACCTTATACAGGACCCCACACTGGGGCCAGTTTGGGTGGAAGCCAGTTATCCTGCCTGTATAATTCGGGTGGTGGGAGTAACCTGGAGCTCCCTGAGGAATGCCATGTAAACATCTTGATAGCTGATCACTAGACCTCGGGACTTCAAGATCAAAGCTTCAAGATCAAAGCTTCCCCCAGCTGGTAACTGTTGTCTTGAAAGGCAGGGAATGAAAATATTCCATTTTAATACAGACATTTATCATTCACTATAGATCCAAAAAGGTTTGTGGACACCCGACCATCATTTCTATACGAACTTGTTGGACATCACATTTCAAAACCATGGCCATGCTTATGTATTTGCCCTCCTCCATACCTCCTTGCAACAATAACAGCCTCCACTCCACTTGGATAAGAATACATGGCTCACAATTGGTGTTCCAGTTCAACCCAAAGGTGTTCAGTAAGGTTGAGATCAGGGTCTTGTGTAGACCATTTGGGTTCCACCACAACTCATCTAACCATTTCTTTATGGACATGGATTTGTGCACTTAAACTCCATAATTTGGAGGGGTGTCTACATACTCTCTGCCATATAAAGTATATTTGGTTACCATGTGCTTGTGAATCCA
Source organism: Nanorana parkeri (assembly GCF_000935625.1). Lineage (NCBI taxonomy): Eukaryota > Metazoa > Chordata > Amphibia > Anura > Dicroglossidae > Nanorana > Nanorana parkeri. The sequence continues at coordinate 13,102 of NW_017306819.1, forward strand.
AATAATTCATTGTGTCCAACGGGAACTCTTACAAGTTGCTATAGGGGTTTACTCACCTGTAATATTGTGCCAGTGTCCACATGACTAGGGCAACTAGGCTCCAACCAGTTGTCCTCCATTGCCTGACCATCCCCAACACTTCCACTGTATTCCATTTTCCTATAAAACAGACACGAGTGGGATTTAATGGCCATAGCAACTTCTTATAAGACACTTCAAACACAATTCAACCAGTTCAACAAAAGAGTACGATTGGGGTTGAAGGTTAATGTAGGCTTTTGGAAAATGGAACAGGATCCCTGTATCTGCGGGACACCTTCCATACGATGGGTACCCACATTGCCTCAGTTGCACAAACTGACTACAGACAGGGCAGGATTGCCCACAAGGCCAACAAAGGCCTGGCCTAAGGGGAACAGGAAGTAGAGGGGCAGCAGGGGTGTGGAATTCCTATCTCCAGACAGCAGGTACATGCAGTTCCAGGCACCGGGTGGGTAGTTGTTTTCCACATTTAGCCCTGCTTTGGGCAAGCAGGGCTAAATGTACAGCGGGGAAGCCGCTTCTTGTTTTGTGGAAGTGATCTCGGCGATGTTGCCGAGAACACGTGTATGCAGCCTGCATACAGGGGGGGCGCATTGAGGAACCTGGCATTGGGGCAGCAGAGAGAGTAAATCCGGCCCTGACTACAGACACATAGGGATATGTCAAATACCAGGTTCCTGCAAGTTGACCACACTGAAGAGAGGACACCACACCCGTGACTGGTCCCTGATCATTTCTCATAACCATCAAAATGGCCGCCTTCGCAGACCCATCAACCCTCTTACAAGCTGCCATAGCTGAAAAATCAGGAAATCCAACTTCTACTTACATAGGGTTGAAGTTAAGTTTCGCTGATGACTGAAGAGGCCCAGCTAAAGCTGCTACAACCCTCAGTTCAGACCTCCACCGGAGCTCTCTGCAAAGACCCATCAACCCGCTTACAAGCTACCATGGCTGCAAAATCAGGTAATCCTACCTCTACTTACATAGGGTAGAAGTTCAACTGATGCCTGAAAGTCTCCAAATGAAGCTGCTACAACCCTCCCTTACCACCACCCCTGGAGCCCCTCCCTGCCAGGTTCTAGACTAGGGTTGCCACCTTTTCTTCAAGCGAAACCCGAACATTCTAGCAACACGTGGACATTTTTGTGGGAGAATGAGTGGTGGCTTATTCATATGTAAATAGCTCCGCCCATTCATATGTAAATATCACACTTGAGACTATTTTCAGTGGGGGTTTAGTAGCCCCTATCTTCATTTTGGTTGCCCCTGTCTGCCTGATATCTTGTGTCCGGGTTTCTGCTGCCATGAAACCCGGACACAGCATTCAAAACCTGGACTGTCCGGGTGAATCCTGGACAGGGGGCAACTATATTCTAGACACCCAATCAGGTAAGTACTCTCTAAATTCCTTCATGTATGATTTATTCCTAAAATTGTATTAGAAATCACAGCCGCTAAACTCAGCACTTACCTGGTCAGCTTCTGCTTCTTCTTCAATAGCTTGCCTTTCATCTTCAATGAGCTGCCCCAGGTTTCCTCTTCGATTGACTCCATTGCCCTGTAGGGTCTCATGGGGCCACCCTTCCATGCGTGCTCCTGGGAGAGGAGAGAAACCAAGCCGAGGTTGCTGCCTGTGCAGGGCCGGATTTACTCTCTCTGCTAACCCAATGCCGGGTTCCTCAATGCACCCCCCCTACCCGCCAAACCCTCCCACCTAATGAAGAATGACAACCAGATGGCGGGGGCAGCAGTGTTGGTTTTAATTTTTGCATTTTTAAAAAATATTTGTTTACTTTTTTATCACTTTTAAAAAAAAAAAATATTTATCCTATTATGTTTTATAATTTTTATTGTTTTTTACTTGATTATTTCTTATTATGTTTTACTTTAACTTTTTATCAATTTTTTTAAAAACTCAGTTAACTTTATTGCTATCACATAGGTGTTACCAAGCCCCTGTGTAATAGCATTCGGAGGTGACAGGTTCTCTTTATTGAACCTGTCACCTTTTAATACAGGAGTTCTAGCACAGTGCCGTGCTGGAACTCCTGTGACAGCTGAGATGGGAAGGCTGCGAGTGCAGCTCTCCCCTCTCACTGTTTACACGGAGCAGATCAAAGAACTGCTCCCCGCTCTTCATCGTGAATGAATGTGCTGTGGTCCCAGGCCCCCCAAAGGGATGGGGGACCCAAAAACCATGACAGTAAGGGAGGGTCAGCGGGGAGAGGCAGCCAGGTGAGGTAGGGGCGGACCCAGACCATAGAGGGGGGCGGGGGGATGGAGCTGCACACATATTACATGTGATCTCGGCAACATCGCTGAGATCACCTGTACTAAAACACCAACTTCCCAGCTGTACATTTAGCCCTGCTAACCCGAAGCAGGGCTAAATGTAAAAAAAAAAAATACCTGCCTGGTGGCTGTGCTGCCCCTCTATTCCCTGCTGCCCCAAGGCCCAGCCTCGGTGGCCTTGTGGGAAATCCGGCCCTGTGCCTGTGCATGTCCTCCAGCAAGGACCAGATGGCACACATGGGCTTATGGGACGTGTAGTCCCAAGGAGGGGATCAGGGACTTTTTATGACACTGTGAGAGCGCACTCGCCAACCGGAAGTCCAGGGAAGTGGTCCAGAGCAGGCTGGGGTCTAAAAGCAAATTGTACATGTTTTTGGAATTTTTCTGTATTGTCCTCTGCTGAACATCACATAAAACATGAGACTCTAGTACTACTTTGGATCACTGAACCCAATAACTACCTGGCCTGGTTTCCACCCGGTGATGTAGGCCCTGGACCAATATATGGCCTATCCTTCTATAGTAGGGTTGCCACCTGTCCAGGATTCGGGTTCGGGGACAGTTCGGGTTTTGAATGCTGTGTTCAAGTTTCATGGCAGTAGAAACCCAGACAAACGATGTCAGGCAGACAGGGGCAACCAAAGTTAAGATAAGGGCTACTGGCCCCCCACTGAAAATAGTCTTGACTGTGATATTTACATATGAATGGGCAGAGCTATTTACATATGAATAAGCCACCACTCATTCTCCCAAAAAAAATGTCTGCTCGTCGTTTGAGTGTTCGGGTTTTGCTTGAAGAAAAGTTGGCAACCCTATTCTATAGGCCTCTCAAATCTGAATAATTCTCAATGAATGACCCACAAACCCCGTGTAACATAAAAGTAACAATCTACAAATGATATATATTCTCTATAAAACTGGCTACTTGTGCTGCTCTCCTTATAGTGCCAGACACGGAAGGCAGAGCGTAGACTGTCCCCGCACAGGTGTGAGCCGGGAACTGGAGACAAAATGACTGCGCCATAATTCACTGCTGACCCAACAACAGCATTTAGTCATATAGATTATTCACCCGGGCACATTAAACTGAATTATGCGGCCCACATTTATTTGTCTTTGTGCACATTAACAATGAAACTTTTCCGCATAAGCAAAACTTCCTGAGAGTGTTAACCCCTCCTTCCGCGCCGTCTCTTCATCTTTCCCGGTCTCCTTCACTTTCACATAAAAGAGCTTTCAATTATTCATGATCCCCGTGGTGCTGAATGGACAAATCCTCTGCAGACGCTGAGTCTCAGGACAAACATTACACGTAGGGGCCGAGTAAATCCATCCCCAGAGTACACTCAGGGAGCACGGAAGGTCTGGGAAGAGGCGGCTGGAGTGCCCCTGGCCTGAGGATATTCTTTGAAGGGCATCTATGGTCAAAAACTAAAAATACATCTGTGTTTCTATATTGAAGTTCCAGACATCCCAACCTGCAAAACCTTATTTCAGGGAGGTTCCCGCCTCATAATATATATATATAACATACATACATACATACATATATACATACATACACACACACAGTAAAATAAAATCCATATACCAATCATACAATATGTTTATTTATATATACATCAGATTTGTGAATTGATGTTCAAGTATCTGTCAGTGTAAAGGTCACAATTTATTAGACAGGCCAAGACCTTTTTAAAAAAACGCTGAGGAGTAAAGTCCCTGATACACAGGTGACTAGTTGCTATGGGCAGCAAATGAAATAAATGTTCTCTATAACTAGACAACCAGGACATATAATTGATTCTATATTATCCACAAAGGGTTAACAGCACTGTCTCAACCCTGCAGCAGTGCCGGTACCTGCTCTCAATAGTAGTCTATGTCCGCCCTCTCTGTGCAGCAAGTAGCTTCTTCTTTCTGAGAGCCAAGCCTCGTTCTGAGGCTACTCTAGAGATCACATGACCTTCCTCCAGGAGGCAAGCCTCGTTCTGAGGCTACTCTAGAGATCACATGACCTTCCTCTAGGAGGCCAGCCTCACTCTGAAACTTTACCCACTGATATCTTACCGGAAAGGTTTACTCAGAGTAAACCTTTCAGGGAGAAAATGCCTCTCTCGCGGACATTAGGGAGCTGCTGTCCAAAAGAGGGAGACTCCCTGAACATCAGGGAGACTTGAGATCCCTGAAATTCTATCAGTTCTCTCCCGCTCCTAATAACAAGATCCATCTAGAAGTTTGTACACTTACTTATTAAAAGACACTCATAGGATGGACTTCCTCAATGCACTGACACCATGTCACTCCTTCCTGGTGGCCCCACCCTCGCAGAGCCTGAACTACAACTGAACCCCTGAACAAAATAACATTATCATTGCTTGCTGGAAGCAATGCATCATGGGATATGTAGCAGGGGCGTCCCAAGGCCGGGTGTCGCCCAGAGCGTAGACCGGGTGACACCCTGCAGTGACGTCATCGCGCTTGCGCCGTCATATAATTGACGCCTGCCGGCAGCCATCTTAGTGATGGACGCCGGCAGAGAGAGGAGGGGACGTTCACCCAGCGGGATGAGGTATGCCGCCGGGTCCCCTCCTCTCTCCTGACACTCTCTGGCTCTCGGTCCATTAACGAGTGCCCGACTTTTTAAAGGGGGCGACACCAAAATGACTGTCAGGCACCAATGGTGTCACCCAGGTGCGGGGGCCCCCCCCCCCACCTTGTGACGCCACTGATATGTAGTCTTGAGAAATGGAGATTGTATCATATCACGCAGCAGGGAAAGAGAAGCAAAGCACACTGGGAATCCAGGAAGTTGTTGGGAGTGATGGGAAGATGGAAGGCAGCGCTCACTACATAAAAGGGATTTTTTCATGTAAGCATTATAAAAAACAACTCTACTATGTATTCCTATTACAATGCTGATGTCATAACAGGAGAGGAGATGCTGGGACTTTATAACCCATTGAAAGGTGAGCTCCAGGTACAAATGAATGCAGGTCTTTAATCATTAATATATCATTCAACTGTTATAAATACAAGCAGTGTAAATATCTGACTATGACCTGGTATCAATCTCTTGCAGAGAGGGAGAAGCAGCACAAGGTGCCAGTCAGTTGTGCTGCAGTCCTTATGTGCTTACAAGGGGAATGCTGATAGGAGGAGAAAGAAGAGTGACAAATAGATGCGCTCATCTGCTTCGGCTTCATTGACTGGTCACATGTCAGAGGCAGTGACAAAACCTCTAATCGCCAATAGCATTCCCTTCTTTAACCTAAATTGTTATTCAGTTAAGGCTAGGAAGGTCCTCCTATACACATTACATCAGTCAGGTCCTCTCTCACTATATCTCAAGGGGCTGTTTAGAAAGTGATTTGGTCTATTGTTTAATACAATTTTGTTTAATAAACCTTTGTTACAGAACGGTGAGTGCCATATGGTGGAGGGGGCAAGCCTATACTTGTCTACGGTGATCACCAGAGTGCTCCACAAGCCTCTATGATATTTGGGATGTTTCTTCTTTCTGCTAAATTGAATAGAAGGTCACGTACTTCATTTGTATTTTTTTCTTTCTGTGGGAGTTTTAGTTAGGCGAATTAGCTCTGAATTATATTTCAACTGGGGCATCAGTTTTCAGGAACAGATCAGGATCCCGAGGCGGGGGGTGTTGGAGCTCCCTGAAGCTTAAGATGTGCCTGGGCTCCGGAGCAAGCCTGGAGCTGGTCTACAACTGCTGCAGTCTCTCCAGAGCCAGAGCTGGCAATCATAGTGCACGGCCAACCCCACAATACACGTTAACAAGACAAAATATACATTATCGCGTGTATGCCGATGTTAAGCCCAGATGTAAATGGCTTGTCATATACCGGACCAAGATGACTATGGCGGCCTCTTTTCTATCTCCAGCTTGAGCGCCCCTAAAAGTGAGAGACAGAAGGTGCTAAGGGACAGGAGAAACACCAGTGCCAGAAAATGTTGCTTGCAGAACCTCAGACTGATGACGCTGAGCATGAGGAACCAGAACGTGCAAGCGGGAGTGTCAGATGAGCAGTGCATAGAACCGCAGGGGGGCGCCAGCAGAGGCTAAAGGTAAATTTTGGCTTGGCCATGGGTACAGGACAACGGAGTCTGCCAATGACACCAGCATGCAGGCTGCAGGGGCACTCATAGAAGTCCTCAGCTGGAACATGGAGTGGACCAAACACTTGATGGGTACAGTGGGACCAGTGGCGTATCAATCGCCATAGCGACCCAGGCGGCCACTAAGGGGCCCGGGCACAGGGGGGCCCGGCCAGGGCATCCCTCTGATGCCGTGTGGGCCGCAATGACATGTAAGGGTGCTGGCTGTCACTGACACAGCTCAGCAGCGGCTGTGAAGATCACTGCATCAGTGACAGCCAGCAGCTGCAGCAGAAGAGGCCAACGTTTGCAGTGATGGAGGCGGGGCCCGCCTAAGAGCAACCCCGCCTCCTCTTACATCACTGGCCAGCGACCAGAGCAGGCGGGGCCCGTTGATAGAAGAGGAGGCGGGGCCCGGGGACGGAGGAGGCGGGGCCCGGGGACGGAGGAGGAGGCGGGGCCCAGCGACCACAGAGGCGGACAGCACTGACAGGTAAGCGGTGTGCAGCCCATCTGAGACCCTGCAGAGCCCACTATAGAGAGTCAATGGTGGGCTCTGCAGGGTCACTCTCAAGTGGGCTGTTTGGTATATCAGGTGGTCTCTGCAAGCGGCATAACTAGCAATCACGGGGCCCCATACAAAATGTTGCTATGTGGCCCTGTGATTTCTAGTTACGCCCCTGTGTGGGACCAAGTCAAAAGCAAGAGTGAAGTCACAGAGCAGGCCATTGTGAACATGGAGCGAGCAGTACATACCAAACCATGAGCGGAATCAGAAGCTAAGGTCAGAATCTGGATAAATAATGATACAGACCAGCACAGGAGTAGGCTAGGTCAGGAATGAAGGAACACAGATCAGGTCACAATGGACAAGCTGAAGACCAGTTAAATATTCCTTAAATAGTCCATTTGGTGCCACTGCTGGTTTTGGGTGTGCACATACTGCCATGTGCACGCTATGAAGCATGCACACGAACATGGGCACTCCTTCACGCAGGTGCATGCTTGGCCATTGACAATGACTTGCACACGTGTAGGTACCTGAGCCAGATGGCTAGCAGGTATTCTCCAATAGGCACTGGGTTACAGTGTTGCCCATTCCTCTCCCAATTTGCTTGCAGGGAATTTCAGAGAGGACGACGTAATACCATTTTTTAGTACATAACTATATTAAATGTGGGTCTTCTATATCTGCCTAGAGTTCTGCTTTATAGAAAGCCCATCAGAACCCAAATGGTACTAGCAGGCTCCAGCACTACAACACACTCACCAAACTGTACCCTCACGGACCTTCATCTGTATATTTCTGGAGGCCCAGAAGCTCCGAATCCTGCCCATAGCCACCAAGTTTCATTACTTCCTGGTAGTGCGGAGTTCTGGCCCCTTCCCCTCATTGACCCATTACTACCATAGGTGGCCATGATAACTAACTGTTTCCTCTAGGTTTAGAAATGATTGACTTGGTTGAGTTAACATGGGTTCCATACATTTATAAAAGATACGCCTATATTTTGTCGTTGCAAGAGTTTTTTATGGGCCTGTGAAGTATATATGACACATCATCAATAATGGATATTATGTATTGCATGATGGCTTTTATCTAAATGAGCGGAAATGGATGACTGTTCAACTGACAGGGCGTTGTAGTCCAATTAGTCTTTCCGTGGGGAAGGGTCTAGTTGTGGGTTCCAATATTGTCTAACAAGGCTGTGTTCTGGGGGAACCATGTCAACCATAATTCTGTATTAAATATCAAGGTGTATACAGTAATTATTCATTATTTTCTGTTAAATAGCTGTTCATTGAATTGCACCAAAGAAGTGCCTACGTGCCTGCTTACCAACACTGCATCCAAATGCATGGTACTTTTCTAGAACTGTTGAAATAGGTTTTTATTGCTGTGGCTTCCTGTCCTGGCGAAAAAAACGCACCCCACCTCTCTTGTCCTGGTGTCACAAGGAGAGGAAGTGAGGGAAAATTTAGCGTTTGGGGACACGTTTTTATTATTACGATCTGTGTCGTACTGTCTTGGGGATCACCGCACTCCGCCTTTCTTGTCATGATGCCACAAGGACTGGAAGGAAGAGGAAATCTCACCAGTGGAGAAGCAGCCAGGATAAAAAAAAAAACCTCAAATCAAACTCTGGTATTAATGTGCCCCTGTTATCTCCGGGGAGGTATATTTGTCATCCAATATTAATGTGAGCCCAGTCTGTCAGTTGTAGAAGAATTACAGGGATATCACTGATGCATGAGACACAGTCCGCTATTTATATGTCAGACATGATCTACGTTTCTTCTGAAATGAACCCATAAAACCATGGGGGACTAAACATGATTGGTAAGGCTGGGCTGAGGGGTATGCAGAAGAGGTGGCCACCTTGGGTTCTCCAGCAGGAGGCGGGCGCAGGACCTGCATCCTCTACAGCTGAGGTAATTCACAGCTCTAAGGGGGGTGGAAGTGTTAGGGGGAGGTGAACTTTGGCCTTTTCACCTTGGGTACTAAAAGACCTTAACCAATCATTAATGACAGCTATACTTTACTATCCCGATGCCAATTATCTTCACTCTCTAACCATTATCTTGTTTAATCAGACTTCAGACCAACTAGGTAAGTTCCCACTTATCACAGTCCATGTTAGGGGTGTTGCTAGACATAGCACCCAGGGTACATGTCCCAGGTCTGCTATTTAGTGCCCCAGGTCTTCTATTGAGTTCCTCCAGGTCTTCTACTGAGTGCCCCAGGTCTTCTATGAACTGTCCTCTGTCTTCAATTGAGTTCCCATGGGTCTTCTATTGAGTTCCTCCAGGTCTTCTACTGAGTGCCCCAGGTCTTCTATTGAGTTCCTCCAGGTCTTCTATTGAGTTCCTCCAGGTCTTCTATTGAGTTCCTCCAGGTCTTCTATTGAGTTCCTCCAGGTCTTCTATTGAGTTCCTCCAGGTCTTCTACTGACTGCCCCAGGTCTTCTACTGAGTGCCCCAGGTGGAATAGTCATCATCCCAAAAGGTCTTCTATTGAGTTCCTCCAGGTCTTCTACTGAGTGCCCCAGGTCTTCTACTGAGTGCCCCAGGTGGAATAGTCATCATCCCAAGTATGATCTTCAATTTTGGTCATCCATTTTTACAGTCTCCAGTAACTGCATTTCCCCCACAATACTTTAGAATGATGTTGGGGAGATAATAGCAGAATCTGGTGCTTGTAATGAAGTCCTTGCTTTCTACGTTCACCTAAACATCACAGTTCATATTTCTTTATCACTGAACTATATTGATTGATTAAGAACGATACACATTATATGCACATTATGCTTTTAGAACATAATTTTGCTTACCATAGTTCCATAGCCAGGTTGAAAGAAAAAAAAAAAAAGATAACATCAAGTACAACAAATAGAGGGGAACAAAATTAAATACAAAACCTCCATAAGCAGAATTCTATGTCCACAGTTAATGCAGAGGAAGACAAAAAATAGAGTATGGTCTAATTTGCTCCAACAGGGGAATACAAATTCCTTCCTGGTCCCCGAAGGTTTTCCGATATTCCCTGGATCAACTGTCTCCGGTGTTATTACATGTACATGTTATATACATGTTAAAGGGACATTAAAGTCAACATTTTTTCCCCTCCCCTAATGTTAATGAAAACACTTTTAATACGATCTTCTTCTTTCCTCTCGTTTTTATCTGTCCCTCCAGTGCTGCTGCGGGTCTCTGATCCAGCGCTGACTCCTCTGTCCTTGCTGGCACTTCCTGTCCCACGGTGTCTGCATGCGGGTGGACGCCGTCCATAGACTTATCTTGTGTCTCTCCTCGTCTCCCGGGGGAAAATCTGAACTGCGCATGCGGGCGCCCCAAGACCCTTTGCGGCCGCCGGAGATTTTAAAGATTTTCGGACGGGAGCGCGCGGTCAAGACACAGGTAAGTATTAACCTGTTGTCAAAATTTTTTGTTTTTTAAAGTTTTTGCATATATCCACTGCTTGCTAGCCATATATATGCAAAAAAAAGCTGAGGGTTTAATAACCCTTTAATATCCCGTTATAAACTGTTTAAAGGAGAACTATGAGGTGAGTGATTTTCACTCACCTCATAGTCCTAGCCGACCTGTGACAATGAGACTGTCACAGGTCAGCTCAGTAGATCGGGAGGTGAGCGAGCACATACCGGCGTTCGCTCACCTCTCGATCCTGTCACGGTTCTCTGCCGTGACAGGGAAGGGGCTGGATTCCCCCCTCCCGGCTCCAATCCTCCAGCGCTGACTGGCGGAACGGATGGGGGAGGGGCGGGTACAGCTGGTTCTGCCTATAGATAGGCAGAGCCAGCTGTCACTCACGCACCTGGGCGGATCCCGGCATAATTGTCGGGATCCGCTTCAGCTGCAGCGTCTCAGTATACTGAGAGCTACAGCGTGACGGGAAGACGCTAGTTTGTGTCCTCCGGTTACCCTAAGGAGAACTATGGGGAAAAGCCCCATAGTTCTCCTTTAAAAAAAGTTATCTTTTTGTAAGAATTAGCATACGTGTGATTTTTATGTACAGTGATGAGGAATGAGAACCAAGTTCACCAACTTGGTATAAAAGAAACCGCATAGTATATCAAAGCCTTCAATATTTTGGTCTAGGTGCCCCGGGTCTTTTATAAACCCAGAAATGCCCCAGCTCCATGTTCTACAAGATCTCATGGGAGTGAACACCAGATGGTAACATGCGGGTGAACAGTCAGATCACATGCATTGTTCTCCTGGTTTAGGGTGTAGTCAGATTTCCCCGTCAGCTCCACAACATGTCTGAATGTTCTATTGAAATGCTATTGATGAAGAGGAGAGGATTAGACAAGAGGCTCTGGAACAAGCAGGTCCAGCTGGTGTGGGCCACATGTAACCTTCTTCTTACTTCTTTGTGGTCCTCAACAGATGAAGAATTTTAATTGAATGAGACCACAGCTGTTGTCCCTGTCACTAGGACATTGCAGCAATCTTCCCATAATGTTTTGCGTGCATTTAATGTATTTTACCCATATCATTTCCTTTGTGTAGACACTCAAAAGCCCCACGACTGCAGCTGAGCGTCACCATCTTGGATGTGATGTCAACAGTCCTGGCAAACTCAGTCGTTACTCAAGTGACACACAAAAGAAATTCCCTTCGCTGCATTCCCCAGCAGCTACATAAAAGGTTATGTAGGGAGGTGAAGGGAGGGGTGGTGCAGCTGGCCCAGCACAGAAAGTAATTAGACGCTCCAGGAAGAGGAGAGGATTATGACATGCAAGGAGGGAATTGACTCTCCTGGAGAGGTCAGATTTTCTGGGAAGTTCATAGGCAGATTGGTTGAACTCTATGGACTATGTCACTATTGCAAGTGAATAAAGAATAATCTATGGAAAGGGGAGATGCTGCGTGTACACATTTGAAGAACCTGATTTTTCAGTGCTTTTATCTGTCATTTTTTAAAGGTCAGTAATGGGTCTCATTAGGTAGGTACGGCCCTCAGTAGACATAATGTGTCCACTTGAGGATTAATTTCATTCAATGTGGGCCAATGTTCCATTAGAGCGTGGCATGCCTGCTGTATACAAAGTGTAGGATGGCTGCACACACAGCTCCATGCTACATGTATGCTCTCAGCACACAAATCCTGGCTATCGACACACAGCTCCATGCTACATGTATGCTCTCAGCACACAAATCCTGGCTATCGACACACAGCTCCATGCTACATGTATGCTCTCAGCACACAAATACTGGCTATCGACACACAGCTCCATGCTACATGTATAGACTCAGCACACAAATCCTGGCTATCGACACACAGCTCCATGCTACATGTATGCTCTCAGCACACAAATCCTGGCTATCGACACACAGCTCCATGCTACATGTATGCTCTCAGCACACAAATCCTGGCTATCGACACACAGCTCCATGCTACATGTATGCTCTCAGCACACAAATCCTGGCTATCGACACACAGCTCCATGCTACATGTATGCTCTCAGCACACAAATCCTGGCTATCGACACACAGCTCCATGCTACATGTATGCTCTCAGCACACAAATCCTGGCTATCGATACACAGCTCCATGCTACATGTATAGACTCAGCACACAAATCCTGGCTATCGACACACAGCTCCATGCTACATGTATGCTCTCAGCACACAAATCCTGGCTATCGACACACAGCTCCATGCTACATGTATGCTCTCAGCACACAAATCCTGGATATCGACACACAGCTCCATGCTACATGTATGCTCTCAGCACACAAATCCTGGCTATCGACACACAGCTCCATGCTACATGTATGCACTCAGCACACAAATCCTGGCTATCGACACACAGCTCCATGCTACATGTATGCTCTCAGCACACAAATCCTGGCTATCGACACACAGCTCCATGCTACATGTATGCTCTCAGCACACAAATCCTGGCTATCGACACACAGCTCCATGCTACATGTATGCTCTCAGCACACAAATCCTGGCTATCGACACACAGCTCCATGCTACATGTATGCTCTCAGCACACAAATCCTGGCTATCGACACACAGCTCCATGCTACATGTATGCTCTCAGCACACAAATCCTGGCTATCGACACACAGCTCCATGGCTTCATCTTCAATCACCATGTGGGGGGGAATCAATGCACTCTACAAGTAATTAAAATGATCATTGATTTCTGGTTTTGACATGTAAAATCGAAAGGTGACCAAATGCTAAAAAGCAAGGGAACTTGCCCCAGCTTTATCCTCTGCCCTGGAAATGGCTTGTAGTGATGCTTCCATATATTGGGCATATTGAAGGAGCAGTCCTCCCAAAACTGATCATTTCAGATCTTGGTTGGTGCTGAAAAGATAAAGTGCCCAGCGGTTTCTTATATTGCTTTAGGATTTCATTAGTGAGATGTCTGCACCTGATTTCCCATTCTTCCTGTTGGATTATTTTACTCTATTGTGGAGAAAGCAAAAGAAAAGCAGACAGGAACAGCCGGAACTCCAAGATGGACAGGAGCCTGGAATTATGGCTGGACATCTCAATACTGGCACATCCAAGACAAATAAGTAGGATCAGGGGCATCCCGAGGCTGGGTGACACCCCGCAGTGACGTCATGGCGCATGCACGGCCATCTAATTGACACCTCCCAGCAGCCATCTTGGTGATGGACGCCGGCAGAGAGAGGAGGGGACGTTCACCCGGCGGGATGAGGTATGCCGCCGGGTCCCCTCCTCTCTCCAGACACTGTCGGGCTCTCGGTCTTTTTAGAGGGGGTGAAACCAAAATGGCAGTCATTTTGGTGTCACCCCTCTAATGGTGACACCCGGGTGCGGGCCGCACCCCACTTATGACGCCACTGAGTAGGATGAAATCCGGTTCAGATCGGGATCGGTCTGATCCTGAGGTCCTCTGAACTTTGAAAAAACATGGTGCCGCCTGCCCCATCAGCTGCAGGCTGGGGCATTCCCTGCATTTGCACATAAGCAAAGGTGCGGGATGCTGTCATTGACCAGATAAAGCCACATGGCCATATAAAGTCAATTACATCACAGCATCCTGCCTCTTGGCTTACATGCGTCTGTGGGCAGGGAATTTCCTAGCCCTGAGCTGAGTGGAGCTTCCTTCCGGCTTTGGAGATCAGGTTCTGACTGAACCGAATCCCTAGAAATAAGAAGTCGGGGCTGGTTGACTCAGCTCATCATGTCCCACCTATAACTAAGATATCACTTATCAGTAGAGAAAGGTGAAGGCTGCTGCTGAACTTCCCTGTTGAGGATACCAGGTACCTAGCTATAGCTGTAAAAGATAAGTCAAGGCAACTGGACTTGCTGTATTTTTCTTGAGGACGTTTCACTGGTCATCCAACCGGCTTGCTCAATTCTGAATTGAGCAAGCTGGTTGGATGACCAGTGAAACGTCTTCAAGAAAAATACAGCAAGTCCAGTTGCCTTGACTTATTTTTTTACAGATATACCATGACCTGCATGAATGAGAGCCTTCACAGACAGTTACCTAGCTGTCCTGGTGACCTTCACCTCCCTACATAACCTTTCATGTAACTGCCAGTGCAACCTAGCATCAGATATATGTTAAGTGTGCATATGCTAAGTGATGTATAATTCCACCTTTGCAGCAACATCATATTTCAAGACATCATCTGACATAGGGACAGGTCAGCAAGAAACTTGTTTTATTGCTGTTCTAGAAACAATTTCTTGACAGATTAAAAAAAACAAAAAAATCAATGCACTGGAATCAGATGCAAAAAATCCTCACTGGATTCTCAGCCGAGACATCCCCTCCCCCTGCCTATTGGCCTGGGTTAACAGGCTTTGTTGATGGCATCAGTTTGAGATGCTTCTGATATCATTCAGAAATCAGAATTCATTGACCAATGCATTCAACCTGCAGTTGACCATCTTTTATCCTCCTTCCGACTTGCAGTTGACCTTCTTCCCACCTGTAGTTGACCACCTTCTGACTTTCTTCCAATGTTCAGTTGACCTGGTTCAACCAGGGTTTGCATTCCTATAGACTGTTTTTTTTTTATAGGTCCAGAATAGAAGTAAGTGTTTTTTTAATCAAAGCTCGGATTTCTTTTTGGCTTCTGAAACAGACCTCCTGGTGCACCTCTCTATCTACAAGTTCTGAGAGGATGTGCAGGGAACGGCAGCGCTCTGTAGCCACTTGGGACTGACTTCTCAATGTGAATTGATCCTGTGAATTTGCCGGAGCTGAGCTTGCAGAACAAGCCAGGGAGTAACACTGAGGAAATGCTGAAGACTCCACTTCAAATTCCAGTAATTGCTCCTCTCACAAGCCATTGTGGCCGGCTAATAGGAGGTACATAAAGCATGCTTAAAAAACAAACAAAATAGAGCTGTGTCAGGTTGTACTAGGGTGGTAATATGTTTGTATTCATCACTGAGATTACACAACACAGGCTATGGTTATCATTGAAAAGGTCTGATCAGTGGCTGAGACACAGGTTTGTTGGGCCACTCATTGAATCAAGTAATCTATTGATACTAGGGATGCACTGATATAAGTATCAGTGCCGATACAGAGTATTTGGGCGTGTACTCGTACCCACCCAAATGCTCACTTACCTCTAATACCGGAACTTCCAGTCAGAAAGAGATCTCCCACTGACCGGCAGTATCGAGAGAGCACGAAGCCAGCTTTCTTTCCAATCAGGAAGCCAGGTGGTGGGTTATGACCCGCCTCCCGGCTTCCTGATTGGCTAGGAAGCCGGCTTCACTTGTTGCTAGGCAGCCTGGCTTCCTAACCAATCAGGAAGCCAGGCAGCACGTAGTGACCCGCCTCCCGGCTTCCCAATTGGTCAGGAAGCCAGTACCGAGTACCGAGTACCGAGTACCGGAAAAAATAAATAAAATCGGTACTCGATACCCAAAAAACAGTATCGGTGAATCCCTAATTGACACATATATCAATGGCCTGGGCCTTATAAAACAATGGCTGCAGGCCCATAAATGAGCAAGGCCTCACCTTCACCGATTTTATCTTTAGAGAACAATTATTTCTTTTGGACAACAATTGGTTTTATAGCTGCTGAACACTCATCTTTCAAAAGTGCTTACTGAGACCTAAAATAATTTATGGACACCCGATCATCTACCGTTTCCTAGTTCTAATACACAATATACATGCTCGCTGTTCCCCAGTGAGAACACATTCTTCGAGTGCGATTGCCATATTTTATTACATACCTGTACTATATCTGTGAGACTAGGTAAGGGTCTTTGGTTCACCTTCAGCTCTATGAGATGATTTGTAATACCCTCTATCCACCTGGAGCCAGCCCATCAAGAGTTCATAATACCAGAGGCAATTTAAACTGCAAAAGTATAAAAAAATACTTAAATGTATTAAATAATCATTAAAATACATATACACATAACATATATAAAGATCATAACATCGAGTGGAATAAAATAAGAGCTCTCATATGAGAGAAAATCGCAGAAGGAGGCCAAGACAGCTATCGGCATGCTTGAATGTTCCTCCACAGAATAAACGACAGGTCTCTTGTATGTTCCTCACAGGTAACTTCCTGCTTAATGTCGGTGGAGATCTAATGCTGAAACTCTACGCGTTTCACCGCACAATGGGCTTCCTCAGGAAACGGCGGTCTATAAAAACTCTACAGAGCTGAAATGTGTATCACCGCAGAAGGAAAGGCCAACAAGGAAATGTCCGTGCCGGGGGTCACGGAGAAGAATCAAACCAAGCCACTGCCAACAGTCAATGGGATGGAGGCTCACCCGATCATCAAAACTGTTAGCTCACATAGGAAGGTAAATGCCCACTGTGAAAGGAGCAGTGGCAGTGCAATCGAAATCTTCCTAATAGGGGCAAAATAATTCTGCAGCGGCCGCATTGTGGGATTTTTTTTGCTACCATTACGAGACGCTGAAGGATTCTTTTGCCACCGTTAGGAAGGCGGCCGCATTGTGGGACGTTGTGGGATTCTTTTGTATGTTCTTATTTGAAAAATCTTGTTCAAACAGAATTTATAGGAAAAAAACAGATAGGCCAGAGCCTTTAATTAGATAATAGGTCTACGTTCAGCAACGTCACCTGCCTCCCTGAATATACTGATTGGCCAGGTTTTTCCATCAATGGATTTTTTCTTCCCCGATGGCAAATTGGGCATATCCCACATGACAATGCCAGGATCCATCGGGCTCACATTGTGACAGAGTGGTTCAGGGAGCATGAGACATCATTGTCACACATGGATTGGCCACCACAGAGTCCACACCTCAACCCCATGGAGAATCTTTGGGATGTGCTGGAGAAGACTTTACGGAGCGGTCCGACTCTCCCATCATCACTACAACACCTTGGTGAAAACTTAATGCAACTCTGGCTGGTAATAAATGTGACATTGTATAAGATTATAGAAACAATACCATGGCGAATTTGTGCCATAATCAAAGCTAAAGGCGGTCCAATTAAATATTAGAGTGTGAATTATTTTCAGATAGGCAATGTATATATTCCACAGCACCACTTGATGGGCAAGAGAAGGGGTACCCTGGGACAAACTTACTCTACCCTAGGACCACCTCATGAGCAGTTTGAAGTCCAAAATTTATTGAATTAGACTGAGCAGTGTGCTGTGGACTTCCATAGCTGCTTCCAGCCTTCCTTTGTTAACTCCACGCACGTTTTACTCACATGTGGGTAGATATGGCGATTTGCATTAGTTTGTTTTGTGTGCAGGTTAGGTAGGTTTGGGTTATTAGTCCAGGGAAATGGGGGTCATCTGACTTGTTTGCAGTCACAACATAACTGGTAAATTATGGGTATTGCTCTGTATAGGCAACAACGAGAAGCACTGGGGAAGGAGATGAACAAACCACATCCAGCCTTTGTGTATATGTAGCCTTGCAAATGCAATGCATTCCACGTATGAATGACCTTGTTTGTTGTTGAATAGCTAAGGAACGGGGACAGATGCATTTATGTTTTAGCATCCTATGGAGAAGAAAGCTTTTATGCCCCCCCATACATTACTCTGAAAACCTTCTCCGTCAGTCTCTTCACCGAACTGCTGCATATTAACTTGCGTTAAGCAGCAAAGCAGCATGATCCATAACTTGCTCTTTGAATTCGTGCCAGCTTTTTATTCAGGTTCTGGCTCAGCCATTTTTTGGGATATTTATAGCAGCTGATCAGTCACAGAGGAGGAGAGGAGGCAAATACACACACACACACACACACATAAACACACACACACACACACAACACTCCACTGCAGCACCTCACCCTTCACAGTAATTTGTATCAAAGCTCAATGTTCAGTCAAAGGACACCAGAGCCTTTAGCATCCCCGTTCCTTGTGATCTTTACATTGATCGCGATGATTTATTTCCAACGCATCAACATGTGCCCAAAGGCCCCAAGGGTTGAGGTAATCAATACAGTATTCTTGTATTATGGAGCACAAGTATTTATCTAAGCAAAGAGGAAGCCCGGCCCTTGACTGTTAGACCTTTGGGCACCAAGCTATAGTTTTCCCGTGCATGTTTCTACGCATTGCATGGTTTGTATAATCCCTACTGACACCTTTTTGATATTCAGCTGAATGCCACAGGGGTCTGAAGTATTTATTTTGAAGAAATGACAAGTGTTTAGATCAAGTCATTCACCTAAATATGGAATAGGTCAGGACATTGGTTCTATTATGCCGGTCTTCAGAACTGGGGCCAGGGGCATTTGTCTCAAGGGGACGTTCTGTATGTGCTTTGCTGAGAAGCCATTGGTTCAATGACTACAATTTGTGGGATTATAATGGAGCATAATTCAGAAACCCCTTGGGTTGGCCAGGGGGGTAGCATCCGTCAGCTGTGGATGAAAGTGGGCCGTCTAGCTCACATGTCTGTTGAGAACCTTGTGCATAACCATTAATAATGACTGGAAGCTGGGTGAGGGCTTTAGGCAGAGTAACTACCTCATTGACATTTACAATAAGAGCCTCCTGACTAGAAAGCAGCAAGAGTTCTTTCCCATGCAGCCAGAATGAGGTGGGGGATGCTGGTCAAGATTACTTTTCATTAGCCAAATGCACTCACAAAAGTGGGTTTCATGGTCACTGGGAAGCATTGCAAGTCTGTGGTAACCCGAAAGACCCTTTGCATGGGTAGAAGCAACGAAACAGCCTGCCTGAAAAAAGGTTCAATACAAACCAAAATGCAACCAAGCCACAAATACTTTAGCTAGGGATGCACTTAAAATTTCGGCCTCAAATGGTACTACGGGCAAAATGGCAATAGTACCAAAAAAAGAGCCAAAAATGCTGTGCATCCCTAGCTTCTCTCCTCCCCGCTGGGCATCGGCTGCAAGTTTGGTCTGTGTCCCCTCTGATCCCCACTGCTCTCCCCCCTCCTGTGTTGGCAGAGACAGCGGGGATCGGAGGGGACACAGATCCAATTCAGCTGCTGGTGGCTGGCGTAGAGGAGAGTAGCTGTCAGGATGCAGGGCAGTGCAGGTGGAGGAGAGCTGTCAGGTTGCAGAGCGGGACAGTGTAGGGAGGAGAGCATGGCTCCAGTGACAGACCACAGGGGGCAGAAGAGTCAGTATAGGGAGCAGAGCAATCAGTACTAATCGCTCAGTGTTTGTAAATAACTTAGGACAGTGATTACTATATCCCCAGTTATGAATGAACAGGAAGTGCTATACATCACTTCCTGTTCATTCATGATTGTGGACATAGTAAATATTTACTATCTGCTCACTTTATGAATGAACAGATAGCAGCTTAGTACAGAGGCTTCCTGTCCATTCATGACTGAGTTGATAGTAAATATTTAGTATCTCCAGATTGTGAATGAACAGGAAGTCTCTGTACTGAGAGCTTCCCGTTCATTGAGCGCTGGGGCTGCAGAAAATGAGAGTAAGGACTCTGTGTCCTCAATCTCATTTTCTATTTTAAAAAGGGCAATATCAGAGG
>NW_017306819.1:33048-35900 GCF_000935625.1 Nanorana parkeri
CCCCAACAGTAAAGTTAAAAAAAAAGAAGAAAAAGAAAATTAAAAAGGTTTGAGGGGAAAAAAAAGTCATTTTTGGTTTCCATTTCGGCCTCAAAAATTTTTAAATATCATTTCGGCGCATCCCTGACTTTAGTAAAGTCAAAATAGCTGCTGCTCCAAGTAAGCTGTACTGTGGTGGTTTAAGCCATAAGGTCCTCCACAAAAACCCATGCATCAAAGCTAAGTTATAAGGAATGTGTCAGGATAGAAAGGTGAGGGCTGTTATTGCCCATGTGTAGATGAGCAAATGCAACTTACTATAAAGTCCAACTGTCTATGGCCATGTTAGGGAGATTCGCCCTCTCTATTGTGGGTTGTCATCAGAAAAGGGATAGATAGGAACTCTTCCAATGGTGACACTACTTCTGCTGACCACCAGGGATTTCCCTCTCTTTGGACGGATTTTTTCTCACTTCCTGTTGTGCCTCTCAGACAGGAAGTGAAGGAAAATCTCCCCAATGGGATACAGACGGCCAAAAAAAGAGCTGAAGGGGGTTATAATCTCCCTTACTCTATCCAAAACTTTGGCTTTACTTCTACTTTGCAGTGCATTCCGCTTGCATTCACCAGTTTGAGAGGCTGCCGAAATCACAATTCAACGACAGGTGCATTTGACCTTCCATGCTTCATGTTCCTGCTTTTACATTCCCATTGACTTGCTTGGGGAGAGAACCATTTCTGACTTAAGAAAAAAGCCTTTCAGTGAGGTCCACGTCACAGGAGAAATATGAGAACGTTGGCCACAACCACCAAATCAATAATTGTAGTGCAGGGCAGGAAATGAGGCAACTAAAAGGTTGCTTTCCATGGGTTCTTATGCACTGGTCCAGAGGTAAAAGCTGCGCACGAGTGAGGTCAGACCCAGGAAAGGGTGCGCTGGGATGTCGTGGTGGTTGATTCATATGAAGCTGCAGACGGGGAGTAGTTCATAGTTACAGACTACTACATACAGCTTTGGGCTATGGGGATTTATACCTGAAATGTTAAAAAAGGGTCACCTATGGACACCTTGGATTACTCTGGGAAGGTAAACTCCGGAAAGTTAAATACACATATGTAGAAACCGTTTTATCTGCCAGAGGAGTTGTGTTTCTGCCCATCTAGTCCAGCACAGTGCTGTTTGGTAGAAGAGGGGACACAATTGTATTTTTCTGCAGTTTACTTTTATAGGTTTGGTCCCCCCACACCCCACAACCAACCAATTGCTGAACAGTGAGAGGATAAGCAGCAGACTGATTAGCTCACCTCTCTGTCACTCAGCTTTCTCCTCCCATCAGCATGCTCTTGCACTGCAGTACAAGTGACTGGTTCCTTGCGCTGATTCTCCCAAGCCCAGTTTGAGCTCTGCTGTACAGAGACTGCAAGAGGCCGATACCAAGTCAAATTCAGGTACTTACACCGCTTGCATAAAAAAAAAATACATTTAATGATGTAAAGGTTGAACTCGATGGACTGGTGTCTTTATTCAACCTCAAATACTATGGAACTATGTATTAATGAGCTGCATTCTATTGTATCTGCCAGGACTGATTCAGCTTTAAAATTCTGAACCTGAAAGCAGGAACCCCGCCCTCAAACGAAAACCACCATCATCGAAATGAATGTTGTAAAATACAGACATATAATGATTATTGCTTGCCCCATTTCTTTCAGTCTTCCAAAACCCTAATGCTCCATTCCACCTCCTCATGGAAACCCGCGCTGCCATTTTAAAAGTGGATGCCATCGGTGGCTAGCTTCTTCTTCCACGTCATTGATGGGTGCTGGGCCATCGATGATGCGTGGGCTGTGTGAGGTCTGGCATGGTGATCTCTGGGGAAGAAAAGCCTCCCCCACCCCAAAGATCTCGTGAGATTTTACAAGATCTTGCAAGATATCACATTTTACACACAAGTTCTCCCTGGAAGGCACTGGTGAGGTAGCCTTCCCAGACGGTAGTGGGAAGGCACAGGTGATGAAGCCTTCCCAGGGGGTAGTGGGAAGGCACTGGTGATGAAGCCTTCCCAGGGGGTAGCGGGAAGACGCTGGTGACGTAGCCTTTTCAGAGGGTAGCGGAAAGGCGCTGGTGACGTAGCCTTTTCAGAGGGTAGCGGAAAGGCACTGGTGACGCAGCCTTCCCAGAGGGCGGCGGAAAGGCACTGGTGACGTAGCCTTCCCAGAGGGCGGCGGAAAGGCACTGGTGACGTAGCCTTCCCAGAGGGCAGCGGAAAGGCACTGGTGACGTAGGCTTCCCAGGGGCAGCGGGAAGTCACTAGTGATTAGTTTTCCCAGAGGGCAGTGGGAAGGCGCTGGTGATTTAGCTTTCCCAGGGGGTAGTGGGAAGTGCATTGGTGACACAGCCTTCCCAGGGGGTAGCGGGATGGCACTGGTTACATCACCAGTGCCTACGAAAACCCAGGAAGCTGAATAAAAACAAAAGATACGTCCACTAAAATATACTTAACTGTAACCATGCATGTTATGTGTTTATATATCAGCATGTAAAGTCACAGGCACCGGCGTATTTTAGGTTTGATGGGGAAAAGCTTTAATGCAATGAAATCAGATGAACGGATAGGATATGGACAAATACGGAGAACATTCACAGCAATTCCCTTCTTGGCACATGGCTGTCGGCCCTCTGGAAATGTACGCAGTCTGTAAACACGCTAAGCAGGCTTGAATGTTTGATGGGTTTTCTTCCACAACATGCAGTTCCGTGTGACGTCAGCCCGAGGATTGGATCTCTCTCACACGCAGGCACTAGGACGTCTCAGCTAAACGCCACTTCATACACCGGCCCCAAATGTATGTCACTGGGAATAGGGAGGGGG
>NW_017306819.1:36055-36323 GCF_000935625.1 Nanorana parkeri
GAGGGGAGGGGGGGGCGGGGGCAATGCAGTTTCCAGGAGCCTTCATGAGCCTGCAGGGGAACAATACCAGGCAGCACAGGCACAAGCTATGCATGGAGTGTTGCAGTAAGCAGATGCTGCCTGCTCTTCATACAGATCACACATACATAATACCTAATGCTATTACATTCATTCAGCTGATGTGGACCTGTGTAATTAGGGAATGATGGAAGCAGTCATTTCTAATCCCAGGGGAAAAAAGCTTAATTTTTGTTTATGTGCATGTTTA
>NW_017306819.1:36333-63786 GCF_000935625.1 Nanorana parkeri
GCAGTTAATGCACATTTCCCCGTGTTTTGTCATTAAAACACTGCAAGTACAGAAAATTGCTGTTGATCCTGCCAGAAATGCAATAACTTCCTGTAAAGAGCTGACAGCTCTGCAGGAAGTCAGGAGCTCGCTGGGTTTCTGGCAGGATCAACAGGTGTTTTTCTGTACTTGCCTCATGTTTAAAGGTGGCCATACACTTTACAACCCTCTCAAGACTTTTGTCTTGCGATGGTTGTAAAGTAATTAAAAAAACATACGATCTGCCAGTCTTGGACAGGCAGATCGTACTTGCGTTCATCGCAGGGGCGGGCTTCCGATGACTGCACTGAGGGGCGGGCTTCCGATGACTGCAAACGGGCAGTGTGTGTGCGTGTGCGCACACTGGCCCGTTCAGCAGTTGTCGAACAAGCAGGCCACTATCCCGCTGATAATCGTACGATTCTCGGCGGGTTTTCCAGCCTGCTTGTTCGACGGAAGACGTGCGACCGTACAGTAGAAACGGTCGCACGCCTTCCATAAACTTTGCGATTATCGTACGATCGCAGGATTTCCCGCGATTCTCGTACGATAATCGTACAGTGTATGGGCACCTTAAAGCTACAAGAACGGGGAACTGTGTATGTACTGTAGTGGGTGGAGCCTGCTAGGTCCCTCCCACAGCTATTCTCGGGCTATAGGCAGCATAGATATGTCACTTTTAGAAGGTAATATCTGCGTTCGAAAAGGCCTTTGCTGCACAGAGAGTGAATTGACGTCCACTTTGCCAGACCTGGTGCAAAATGTAGCCACAGCCACATCCATTACTATAAGAGGGTGTGCACACTTATGCAGCCACATTATTTTATTTTCCCCACTAAACAATTTGGTTTTTGTCTTTTTTAAAATTTAATTTGACAGATTATAGGTCACATTAAAGCTGATAATGGAAAGGGGAAGCCTATACAGGGGCGTCCTGAGGCCTGGTGTCACCAGGAGCGGAGACCGGGTGACACTCTGCCGTGACGACATCGCGGGTGCGTGGTCATCTAAGTGATGCCTGCGGTCCATCTTAGTGATGGGCGCCGGCACAGAGAGAGGAGGGGACGTTTACCCGGCGGGATAAGGTATGCCGGCGGGTCCCCTCCTCTCTCCTGACACTGTCGGGCTCTTGGTCCATGACCGATTGCCCGACTTTTTAGAGGGGGTAACACCAAAATGACTGTCAGTCATTTTGGTGTCTCCTGGGTGCGGGCCGCACCCCCCTTATGACGCCACTGAGCCTCTAGCATCTGATTGGTGTTTCTAATTATAATACCTACTATTCTTTATGCAAACAAAACTCCCAGTATTAGTGGATAATATATGAAGATGCTACACATGCTTGGATGCATGACACAAATAAATGAAGAGTCTTCCACTGTGAAAATGCGTCTACGTCACCCAAGTCTACTAGCATACACCATAACAAAACCACACGTGAAAAATAAAACACGTTTCATCCTAAACGAGGACTTCCTCAGAATGGCGTGGCCTAAAAAGTTCTCTCATAACTACAAACTTTTTATATCCGTGTGCGTGTCTGCGAACCCACCAAACACACGGACGCATTGTGCAGGACAATCACGGTGGAGCACTATTCCAGGAGCTGCTAGATAAAAGGCACCATTGTGGGGCGCATGCCCCGGTAGTAAAAGATGGAACACATACCCGGACATTGAAGGGAAGCGCATATGTAGCCACACGCCGAAAAGGCAATTTTTTCCATCCAGTCCCAAAAACAAATCAGTAAATAACCTATTAATGGATAGCAGGAACGTGCGGTCACCTAATATTATGGAGGAAAAAGCTGTCAGCTTCAAGTCTGAAGCCGACAGCTTTTTCTCCATTCAGATTGGCTTCTATCAGGTTGCACAGCAGGGAAATCCTCCCCGCCGTGTAATCTGTCATGGACGGAGCGCTGCCTGGTAATTACAGGCAGAGCTGCATCCAGCTTTTGACAGGTAGTTAGGTTCCACAGCAGCGGGCTTCCCCACTGCTTGTGTGACCTAACTAGTGAGGCAAGAGCTGTCACAGCCTCTACTCTGTTAGAGGCGTGAGCTCTGTGGATGGCTTGGACCAATGGCAAAGCGCCATTAGTCCAAACTGCCCAATTGAAAAAAAACAAAACATCTCGATGCCTCAGCAGTGGCGAGCAAGTGAGGGACAAGGAGGCTCCTCCCCGTCTCCTCCCCACATAGCTTGGTTACCAAGCTTGGGACCGTGCTTCGGCTCAAAGGGGCGGAGCTTCCGTGGGGCGAGGCGGAGCTTCGGCATGCCGGGGGATGCCTCACCCAGCACAGAAGGCACGGCACGTCACTGATTTATAGACACATATTAAATTCACAGAAAAGAAGAAAAAAAATCCCTAAAGAAACCATAAAAAAAAACTGCTGAAATGTATTTCTTCATTAATTCCAGGATGCTGGACTGCCCCAAATGGTGCATCCTGCTGCATCCCCTTCTTTCTGATGCGATCCCAATCTCTTCCTCGGTCTTGAAAAAATGGTATCCATGCATCCCTATTTGCAATGAACAAATAAAAAAAAAATGAATGTCTCAAGTGGTTTCCCCAAATTCAGCTGAAAATACAAACTTTTAATGTCTTGCACTCTCAAAACTATTCAACCCCCTGAAAAGAATCCCTCACAAGAGCACAAAACTGAGATTTCAGAGAAGGAAGGCTGAGAAAAACCCTCGAGTGACTGCTAACGACCTGCAGCAAGACTTGGTGGCAACAGTCACTGAGGTTTCAGTTTGCACAGTAAGGCGCGTACTAAACGCAGGTTTCCATACCGGCACTCCAAGACCTTCACCACTACTGACCCAAAAGCACAAGAAAATCATTATATATATATTAATAAGCCTGAGACGTTTTGTGATTCTGTTCTGAGGAGCGATGAAACAAAACTGGAACTTTTCAGCCCTATGGATCCGCGGTATGTCTGGAGGAAGAAGAATGAAGCCCACGCTGAAAAGATCACTCTGCCTACAGTTACGCATGGTGGTGGCTCGGTGATGCTCTGGGGCTGCTTTGCTTCCTCTGGCACTGGAAACCTGCAGCATGAGGAAGGCAAGAGGGATTCATTGAAGTATCAGGAAATCCTCGGAGAAAACGTCATGCTGAAGCTGGGGCGTCAATAGACCTTCCAATAGGACAATGATCACCAAGCATACCTCAAACTCCACCAAGCCTTGGTTGCCGTAGAAGTCCTGGAGGATTCTACAGTGCCCAGCACAGTCACCTGACTTGAACCCCATAGAAAATCTCTGGTGGGATTTGAAGAAGATGGTTGCAGATCGCAAACCCAAGAATATTAGTGAACTGGAGGCCATTGCTCACGAAGAACGGGCTAAGACTCCTCAGGAATGCTGCCAGAAGGTGGTGTCTGGCTATCGATCTCATTTGCAGCAGGTCACAACAGTAGAATGGTGCTCTACAAAGACTAAACATGCTGGTCATGAATGGGGTTTAACAATTGAGTTTAGGGAAACCACTAGAATAATTTGTTGCGTTGACCTATTTCAATTGCTTTTGTTTGATGTTGTTCATTGCAAATCGACGAAAGTCTGTAACATTTGCTAATAAACATAATTTGCAATGGGGGCTGTATCAATTCGATTACAATGGTACAGTCGTGGCCAAAAGTTTTGAGAATGACACAAATATTAATTTTCACAAAGTCTGCTGCTTTTAAGATCTTCTTATCAGATGTTAGTCGGGTATACTGAAGTATAATTACAAGCATGTCATTAGTGTCAGAGGCTTTTATTGACAATTACATTAAGTTTATGCAAAGAGTCAATATTTGCAGTGTTGTCCCTTCTTATTCAAACGATGCTGTAAATCAACTTCTGGGCCACATCCTGACTGATGGAAGCCCACTCTTGCATAATCAATGTTTGGAGTTAGAATTGGGAGGGGGGGGGGGGGGTGGTCACCTGCCTCTTGAGGATTGACTACAAGTTCTCAATGGGATTAAGATCTGGGGAGTTTCCTGGCCATTGACCCAAAATGTCGATGTTTTGTTCTTAGTTATCACTTTTGCCTTATGGCAAGGTACTCCATCATGCTGGAAAAGGCATTGTTCATCACCAAACTGTTCTTGAATGGTTGGGAGAAGTTGCTCTTGGAAGATATTTTTGCACCATGGCTGTGTTCTTAGGCAAAATTGTGAGTGAGCTCGCTCCCTTGGCTGAGAAGGAACCTCATACATGAATGGTCTCGGGATGCTTTACTGTTGGCATGACACAGGACCGATGGGAGCGCTCACCTTTTCTTCACCGGACAAGGAATTTTCCAGATGCCCCAAACAATCGGAAAGGGGATTCATCAGAGGAAATGACTTTACCCCAGTGCTCAGCAGTCCAATCCCTGGACCTTTTGCAGAATATCATTCTGTCCCTGATGTTTTTCATGGAGAGAAGTGGTTTCTTTGACACCAGGCCATCCTCCAAAAGTCTTTGCCTGCAGCCATTCCTGGGCAAGCGCTGCACTGGTGGTGCCCCGTCCCGCAGCTGAATCCACTTTAGGAGATGGTCCTGGCACTTGCTGGACTTTCTTGGGCACCCTGAAGCCTTCTACACAGCAATGGAACCTCTCACCTTGACGTTCTTGATGATCCGATAAATGGTTGAAATCTCAGTAGCACCGATTTCCTTGCCTGTGAATCCCTTTTTGTGCAAAGCAATGATGACCGCACGTGTTTCCTTGCAGGTAACCATGGTTAACAGAGGAAGAATAATGATTTCAAGCACCACCCTCCTTTTAAAGCTTCCAGTCTGTTATTCTAAAGGTGGCCAAACACTGTACAACCATCGGAAGACCTTAGTCTTGCGATGGTTGTAAAGTGATTAAAAAAACGTACGATCTGCCCATCGTGGACAGGCAGATTGTACTCTCGATCATCGCAAGCCCGCCCCCCTGAGGGGCGGGCTTACGATGACTGCAATGAGAGGCGGGCTTAAGATGACTGCAAACGGGCAGTGTGTGCACACTGGCCCCTTCGGCAGATGTCGAACCAGCAGGCCACTAACTCTCTGAGAATCGTACGATTCCCGGCGGGTTTTCTAGCATGCTGGTTTGACGGAAGACGTGCGACCGTACAGTAGAAACGGTCGCACGCCTTCCATACACTGCACGATTCTCGTACGATCGCGGGATTTCCCGCGATTCTCGTACAAGAATCGTGCAGTGTATGGGCACCTTTACTCAATCAGCATGACAGTGTGGTCTCCAGCCTGGTCCTTGTCAACACTGACACCTGTGTTAATGAGAGAATCACTGACCTGATGTCAGCTGGTCCTTTTGTGGCTGAAATGCAGAGGAAATGTTTTTTTGGGGGATTAAGTTCCTTTTCATGGCAAAGAGATCTGATCCCTCTTCACAACATTCTGGAGTATATGCAAATTGCAATCATACAAACTGAAGCAGCAATAATATTTGTGTAATTCTCAAAACTTTTGGCCACGACTGTATATACGCCCTTGCTTCATCTTTATATACATTGATATCCAGAATATCTTGGTCAGATTTTTTTACATCTCAAAGACCCGGTATTTTTACAGGGGTGTGTAGAGTATTTATATCCCCTGTAGGTTGTAAATCAATCAAAAAAGTCAGCCCAGTGCTCTGGAAACCCAAATCCTTCCCTGGTACACCAGGTCTCTGGCCATGCATCTAGCTCTAAGTTCCCGCTGGCTTTCCCTTCTGCATGGCATAGGCAATATTCCAGAGAATACAAACTTGGAGGACCTTCCCTTCAACTTTCAACCTTGTTCTCTGAATTGATTGCTCAGTGTGTTTCCACTCTTGCAGTCAAATTTGAGAAACCTCCACTATACGTTTGTTTTGCAGTAACACTCACACATTGTATCTAAATAAAAAAATGTTTTAAATGTCTTACCTTTTCAGATGTTACGTTGTAGCAGCTTTTTACATAGGACTCTATAGGCAGCTTGATATGAATTGCTCCGAATAGTTGGGATTGTGCAGGTTGGGGACAA
The DNA here is from genome assembly GCF_000935625.1 of Nanorana parkeri. Taxonomy (NCBI): domain Eukaryota; kingdom Metazoa; phylum Chordata; class Amphibia; order Anura; family Dicroglossidae; genus Nanorana; species Nanorana parkeri. The sequence continues at coordinate 42,355 of NW_017306819.1, forward strand.
GCTGAGGGGCAAATTTTTTTGCATTAAAGGAGAACTATGGGGTCAGGGCTTTTCCCCATAGTTCTCCTTAGGGTAACGGGAGGACACAAACTAGCGTCCTCCCGCCACCCTAGGCTCAGTATACCGCGAGCTGTAGACACCGCAGTATACCGCGAGCTGCTGCTCGCGGTATACTGAGACGCTGCAGCGGATCCCGACAATTGTGCCGGGATTCGCCCAGTTGCGTGACTGACAGCTGGCTCTGCCTATCTAGAGGCAGAGCCAGCTGTACCCGCCCCCTCCCCCGTCCACCAGTCAGCGCTGGCGGATTGGAGGGGGGAATCCAGCCCCTCTCCTGTCACGGCAGAGAGCCGTGACAGGATCGAGAGGTGAGCGAACGCCGGTATGTGCTCGCTCACCTCCCGATCTACTGAGCCGACCTGTGACAGTCTCATTGTCACAGGTCGGCTAGAACTATAAGGTGAGTGAAAAGCACTCACGTCATAGTTCTCCTTTAACATACAATAATAACCACCCGAGCCTTAAGATCTTTAAGCTCTATGTTAGTACAGACAGTGTGCACCAGGGGCGTCCAGAGGCCGGGTGTCACCCAGAGTGTATACCGGATGACACCCCCTCATGACGTCATTACGCATGAGCGGCCATCTTATTGATACCTGCTGGCGGCCATCTTGGTGATGGACGCCGGCAGAGAGAGGAGGGGACTTTCACCCGGTGGGATAAGGAATGCCGCTGGGTCCCCTCCTCTCTCTTGAAACCGTCTGGCTCTCGGTCCATGATCGAGTGCCCGACTTTTCACCCCTCCAATGGTGTCACTCGGGTGCACGCCGCACCCCCCTTGTGACGTTGCTGGTGTGCACATCTAGTTTACCACTCATAATGAAGATCTGTCAGTACACATGGGGTTAGTTATGGGACATATAACCAACACCTTCTCCTTTAACATTACATAGAAGAAAGCTAGGGAGGATTTTTAGGTATGAAAAGTTAAGCAGCAATTTTTTTTAACATTATGTGAACGGGAACATGAAACAAACATAAATTGGTCTTTAATGTGCCGGCAATAGTAAAATTACACTTTAACCACTTCAGGATTCTGGAAGCGTTTCCAACGTCCTGTCCTAAAGTGGTAAAAACAAGAAAAATGTGATCTGGGCAGCTGTGGAACCGTCTGATCAGTTTTATGGGACTTACACGGTGCTAGCATTTGAGGCAATTCTGGTGGCAAGCTATTCAATCCTCCTAATTATAGAACCTCCTATTATCATCAACGGTCTAATACATGAGTAGGCAACCTCAGCCCTCCAGCTGTTCTAAAAATACAAATCCCATTATCCTGCTGCCACTGGGAGTCATGCCAGTGGGTGACGGAATCTTGCAATGCCTAATGGTAGTTGTAGGTTTACTTACCATCTCGTCGTGAATTGTATTCTAATCTCTTCCTTATACTGTAAAGAGCAGCGCAGCCTGTTGGCGATATATAAATCCTGTATAATAATAATTAGGGATGCACCGATACCGGTTTTTCGGTATAAAGTATCGATTTTTTTTCATTACATGTCGCCTGGCTTCCTAATTTGCCGTGAAGACGGCTCCATGCTTCCTCTTCACCAAGTGACGAGAGATCATGGAGCCGCCTTCCCGGTCAATCAGGAAGCCGGGGGACCAGTCATTACCCGCCCCCGTGTTCCTGATTGGCAGGGAAGCCAGCTCCATGATCCCTGGTGACGAGGGAGCATGTAATGACTCGCCGCCCAGCTTCCTGATACCGGAAGTTCCGGTATCAGGATAGGCATCGGGAGCAATTGGGCGAGTAGGAGTTCTTGCCCAAATACTCGGTATCGGCACCAATACTAGTATTGGTGCATTCCTAATAATAATTCAACAGCTGTAGTGTCTAGGTTGCCTACCCCTGTCCTAATATATAACCCTCACTGCCCCCTGCTAGATTGGTTGCTCTCCTGGCTGTTAGGGGTAACAGTGACATCATGGACTGCCACATCTTTGCCACCCTCACATCTTAACTTAGCAAATTTGTTTGGGTGATTAAATGCATTACTGGCAGAATGGAGATCTGTTTGAGCCGCTTCGGAGATCATTTTCAATACATCTTACCTGCAGAAGATTTCCTTCTGTCCTGCTGCAAGCTGCTATTGTATTCCCATAGACTTGTATGTAGAAGCAAATGAAAGCCATCATACATTTTCTTTTACAATTAGAATATTTAGTTATAAAAAAAACGCTAAATATTCCAGTATGTCCGGTTGTGGTCGAGATTCCAGATCCCATCATCCTGAAACTCTATAGACTCACAGGAATCTATGGAAAAGCTCTGACTGACTACAAGGACAAGACTTACTGGTACTGCATGGGACTTCAAAGATGTGAAAGTAATCAAATGGAGTTACAAAGCTGAAAGATATTTTTTACACAGAACATGGAGCTCATCTCCTCCACTGAAGTGCACTTAATGGTGTTTTTCTTTAAAGGAGAACTATGGGGTCAGGGCTTTTCCCCATAGTTCTCCTAAGGGTAACGGGAGGACACAAACTGGCGTCCTCCCGTCACCCAAAGCTCAGTATATAGCGAGCTACAGCTCGCCGTATACTGAGACCGCCACAGCCGGAACGGATCCCGACAATTCTGTCGAGATCCACCTAGCTGCTTGAGTGACAGCTGGCTCTGCCTATCTAGAAACAGACCCAGCTGTACCCGCCCCCTCCCCCGTCCGTTCTGCCAGTCAGTGCTGGAGGATCGGACAGGAGAGGGGGGGGGGGAATCCCTACAGGGAGCCGTGAGTGACAGTCACAGCTCTCTGCCGGCACAGGATCGAGAAGTTCGCTCACTTCCCGATCTACTGAGCCGACCTGTGACAGTTTCATAATTCTCCTATAAAGCATAAAATTAGAAAAAAAAAACACATTGGCATTTTTTGGGTTGAACTTACACTGGCTGGCCAAAAACAAAGTCATACACTCTGATATTGGAAGGCGATATGGAAGGCTCAGAACTATTTGCTTAGCTACATCCAGGTGATTTTTTTTTTGGCCAGGCAGTGTACACCAATCACCCATAAGATTCTGACCACTGACAGGCAGTGAATAATATTGATTATCTGGAAGTGGGGGGATATATTACAATGACACCTGGAAGTGGGGGGGATATATTACAATGACACCTGTAAGTGGGAGCGGTCGGGGGGGTATATTACAATGGCACCTGGAAGTGTGGGGGGATATATTATTAGGCAGGAAGTGAACATTTTGTCCCTGAGGATGTAGTGTTGGAAGCAGACAAAATGGACAAGTGTGAGGATTTGAGCAACTTTGACAAGGGCCAAAATGTGATGGCTACACAACTGGGTCAGAGCAACTCCAAAACTGCAGCTCTTGTGGGATGTTCCCGGTCTGCAGTGGTCAGGACCGACCAAAAGTGGTCCAAGGAAGGAAAACCAGTGAACCGGCAACAGGTTCATGGGCAGCCTTGGTTCATTGATGCACGTGGGGAGCAAAGGCTGGCCTCACCTCGCAAATTAGTCCTTGAAGGATCTACTACTGAGGACTTGGTACCAGATACCACAGCATTCCTTTAGAGGTCTAGTGGAGTCCATGCCTGGGTGGGTCAGGGCTGTTTTGGTGGCAAAAAGGGGACTTACTCAATATTAGGCCGGTGGTCATAAGGTTATGGCTGATCAGTATATGCCTCAACAATAAATGCTGCAGGAACTAGTGTCTTTGTATGTTTAGACTGCCTTACCTTCATGATGTGCTGGTTCCCATCTTCATAAACATACCACCTTACACAACTGCTTATATTGGAAGTAGGCGGGAGTTACACTTTAAGGTGTAATAGACATACATAAGCAAAAATGGAAGGGAACATATTGAGATGCAGCAGCTTCGAGGATAACCAAAAATGCTGATCCAATGGCTTCTGCAATCTTCAAGCCACTGACCTGGAACAAATATGAATCCAGTGAAGTCCTGACCGGCATAATTGGTCTGAACGATTAGCATTTGCAGTCTTCGTAGTTATGTCAGTACAGGTTTCCTTTACAGCTGAACTCCAAGCAAACCGCTTAAAGAAGCACCCCCCCCCATTAAAATACTGATATATGATGGCCGCCTTACATGTAAGAAGCTCAGTGAACATTCTCGGCATAACTTGGTACTGGAATTAAAGTGTGCATGAGCGGGTGTTAGGTCATTCCAGCTCCGCCATCTTGATCGAGATCCCAAACCTGGAAAAAGACCAGGTGAAGATGACAGTACCAGCATGGGAGCGAGGGAAGGTGAGCTCCAGTATTTAGTAGTTTCATATTTGTATTGAGCTGTGTGCATGGAGTTCATTTTTAAGATCTGTCATTTTCAAAGCCCTAATACTAAGCAGACTCTGTGCAATGTGCACATCAGAGTTCCTCATCCTAGTCAGAGGGAAGGTCTGCTGACACCACCCACACAAACCTACAAAATAGGAGTGCTAGGAGCCCACACCTTCAAGCCCTGTCCAAGCCAGGTCCAGTCCCCAAAGCCGTTTCCGTGGGGCGCCGATCTGCAAGCTGCAAGGTTGCCGCTGTGGCCACAGTGCAGCCAGAAAGATATTGATCGAAGAAAGGCAGAAAAAAAAAGGGTAACTAAACTACCACGCATCTCCCTCAGTAGAGAGGGGCATCCATCACCTAAGATATATAGAAAACGTCACCAGCTCACCTATACCTTGTGTCAATGATCCATCTTCTTTATTGATGCAGACTATCTAATAACGTTTTGGAGCCACGCAGGGTCCCCTTCATCAGTCTTTAATATGACAGAAGTCGTAGGTGTGCTGGTGAAGTGTTCTATCTATCTAAAGATACGCGGCGCCATCCGTGGTTAATACAAAACCCACCTTTGTACATAGGGATTCCGGTAAGGAGTGCAGCTAACGATTATTTTCAAAATCAATTAGTTAGCCGATTATTAAGTTCGATTAATCTGTTAATCGGATAAACTATAAAATAAAGTTTAAAAAATGGCTCCAGTGATAGGACTACTAGTTTGTATTTTGGTTGTAGTCCATCACAGGAGCAAGCTTGGAGTGGTGGAAGTAAAAAAGAAAAAAAGATAGTGTGGTGTGCAATATAGTGAAATGGAAAGTGTAAAATTATACAGCAATGCATGCAGAATGGCACCGGCTATAGAGGACTACAAATCCCAGCAAAAGCACATTATACAGCGCAATGCAGAATACCGCCAGCTATAGAGGAATACAACAAATCCCAGCAATAGTACATTATAGCTGGCGGCATTCTGCATTGCGCTGTATAATGTACTATTGCTGGGTTTTGTAGTCCTCTATAGCTGGTGGTATTCAGCATTGTACCACTTTATAATGTACTATTGCTAAGATTTGTTGTACTCTTCTACAGCTGGTGGTATTCTGCATTGCGCTGTATAATGTATTATTGCTGGGACTTGTAGTCCTCTATACAGTGCAATGCAGAATATCACCAGCTATAGAGGAGTACAACAAAATCCCAGCAATACATTGTACATACAGTGTATAATGTATTGCTGGGATTTGTATTCCTATGTATAATATACAGTACAATGTACCATCAGCTATAGAGGAATACAAATCCCAGCAATACATTATAGAGCACCATGTGTGGGAAAGTGCAGGCTTACCTGAGCAGTCTTCCAGCAACTTGCTTCTGAGATCGGACCTGTCTATCAGCAGCTGTCATCCCCCCACACCTGCTCCTCCTTACTCCCCGCATCCCCGCATCCCTGTGCCGATCGTTGATGTGGATGGCCAGGAAATGTGAGGCGGGGAGGAGGTGCGGCGTGTGGAGCGCGGATGCGAGCGGGTCTGGCAGCGGCGAGCATGAGGTGGGGAGGAGGTGCGGCGCAATGCGTGTGGAGCTGTGAACAGGGCCAACTGATCGGAAGCCGATTAATCGATTATTGAAAAAGTTGACAACTTTTTCAATAATCGATTATGTCGATTAGCTGTTGCAGCCCTAGTTCCTTTAAAACAGAGGTAGCCAAACTCTGGCCCTCCAGCTGTAGTGAAACTGCAAATCCCATGATGCATTTCTCTCCAGGAGTCATGTCTGTGAAAAACTTGCAATGCCTCATGGGATATGGAGTTCCACCACAGCTGGAGGGCCGGAGCCTTGGCTACCCCTGATCTAGAAGATCCATCATCTACGGACACCAGCAAAAAAGACTGAGGATGTTCTGGAGTGGGAGGGGTTATATGAAGGCCCTCACAGCTCTGGCCAGCACCCCATCATCTGGCGATACCGGATTTTTACCCAGTAGTCTATGAATTGCGTGACTCCTGTACCGTACGATCAAGAAATAACATTTACAAAAATGTTCATCTCCTAAACCTCTTCCAACTAAAACCCATACATACCTTCCCGTATTACCAGCAGCCGGAATGTAAATCCCATTGGGGTATCCACAGCACTCATAAATAATGAAAACGCATTGCAACACATTTCCAAAATGTCTCAACATAATTTATTTTTTTTACGTTAAAATGTACAGTTTTTTTTTTCTGAAAGCACTTACTAGAAAGGAGGAGAGGGGTCCGGGACATGGGGGTGAAAGTCTTATTACATACAAACCAGACGGGGCAAGTAGAACCCCACAGCGTCAAGAAAAGGCCGGAGGAAATAAAGTTAAAAAAAAATAAAAATAAAATACAAACTACAATATGAGTTGGGGGAGGGGGGGGGGAGATAAAACCATTATTTAAACCCTAGAAATGTACAGGAGGAAGGAGGAGATGTCAGTTTGCATAAGCATCTTCAGGACTCTTTATTGCAGGACAGATACTTTGGATCTCTATTACCATGAGCGCATTGATTGGATGCATTTCGTCATAATTTACCCATCGTTATAAGAGACGGCAAATATCTGTCCTGTTTGGGGTTCGTCTCTAAGCACCCAAGAACTGGGAACATCTCTAAGCTCCCATATCAAGCTGTGCCATCTAGGAAGAATCTGCATAAACCGTTCAGTGATTGCATCAGTCACCTATCCAAGGGTGAAGGCTACAATTGCATGGAGTCAATGGATCTCTATACATAGCAACTTAACGCACTTATTAAAAACAACAAAAAGCTGGTGACATCACCAGTTCCCTATGAAGAATTAACAGCAAGCAAACGGCCGATTTCCCCAATGCTGGCCATACACACCTAGGCAAGCTATGTGATGACATAGAGCGAGAAGCCATGCCTGAAACCTACCACGGTTGGTAATGACATCAGAGGTCTTCCAGCACGCTGGACGCTGGGATACTTTAACATAAACCAGACCAAAGAATAAAAATCGCACTTGGAAAGTAAATACTGCAAATCATAAACCAGATATTAAAAGGGGGAAATTTGGAAGTCAAGCAGGGCTGTTGACTAGCTGTTATAAGAAACGTTATCTATGATATTTGGCAACTGCGAGAAGCGTAGAATCGCATTTGCACATTTTCCCTACTTTACGTGAACAATGTACAATAGCAATTGCGTGGATTTGATGAATTCTGCAAATAAGCCAAATCTGCATGCTTTGCACTAGGGATGCACCGATACTAGTATCGGTACCGGTGCCAAGTATTTGGGCGAGTACTCGTAGTCGCCCAAATGCCCGATACTTCCGGTATCACTTGTGACGAGAGACAATGGAGCCACCTTCCCGGCCAATCAGGAAGCCGGGCAGCATGTAATGATTACACGGCGCCTGGCTTCGTGATTGGCCAGAAAGCCGACTCCATGCTTTCTCGTCACCTAGTGGCGAGAAGCATAGGGAAGGCTTCCCTGCTAATCAGGAAGCCAGGTGGCGAGTCATTACACGCCGCGTGGCTTCCTTAATGGGACTTCTGGTATAGGTATTCGGTATCGGTGAGTACCAAAAAAGAAAATATCGGTACTCGTACTCGATACCAGAAAAACGGTATCGGTGCATCCCTACTATGCACAACCATCTGCTGTGCCTCCGCAAACCTCCCAACCACTTCAATTATTATTAGGGCCAGTGTCCACAAGCTTCTTTCTTCAGAACTACTTCCCCCCACCATACAAGTCTATAGGAAGGCAAGAAGCATCTTGAAGCAGGTTAAATGCACCGGCAATGACTAAGCATTTCAAACGGATGTCAAAAGCACGCTGCATTTGCCCATCAAAGCCCATGGAGACAAGTCCTTACAATAATGAGCAATACTTTACATGGCTAGCCTTAGTGAAAGCTGAACTACACAAGAACTTCTCCTAATTCTGAGCAGGATGAAGGTCTATTTGATGGGTGCCATAAATTGTTCTGTGTACAGTAAGACCCCTGAGTCATTTGGAGATCTTTTCACAGCCCCTGACCAGATCTGTGGATAGCAACATCTCCCCACCATAGTTCCTGTTGGGACAGCTGATGGCCAAATTTGACAAAGATCACTTGGTTTTCACATAGGCAAAGAACAAGACGTTGTGAAGTACTGCAAAGCTTTCTATGCGTTTTTAGCTAAATACCAAGGACCAGATGGTGCCGGTGTTCTATCGAAAGTTCCAACTCGTCAAAATCTCCAACTACCTCACTGCCAGGTACTTGCACGATTTCAACCAGACGGCGTTAGACTGCAAAACGCAAAGACTTGACGGAGCTCTGTACAGCTGCATTTTAACAATATTAAGCGGGTGGCAAACTCGACGAGTATTCTGAAAACGCAACTGTACAGAGCTCCAGTCTTTATGAGCACTGGAAATTAGGTAGTTGGAGATTTCGATAGAACACCGGTCTATGTCGCCGCTCTGCAATACGAAGGACAGAGAGAGGAAAAGATGGCGTTTGCTGAACATTGCATGAAGGGAACATGGGGCCGCGTATGGTGAGGCACTGCTCTCGTGAAGATTGGCCCGGCTACTGTGATCATCTACGTCTACCTCATAGGGCGCACAGATCGGCAGGCACACATTATTGCTATGGTAAGGCATCAGCACACTACAGAATATTACTGCCCTTTAATACTAGACTGGAAAGGTGTGGCATGGAGACACAAGCCAACCCATCCGAAGAGCAAAACAGGCCAGGCAGAAAGTGACAATATACAATATATAATATATATACACACATAGGGACTCTAAATATTAAGAGCAAAACACATTCCGAAGTACTAAAAATATAGATGCAGTCAATGCGCACACCTGATGAGTGACTATGTTATAAAATGCCCCCCTATTGCACGTAGGTGGGGGGGATTATACACAATGAAACGGGTCTGTTCTTTGCCCAGTGAACTATACCTATTGATCTCTGGCATTGTTCATGGAACCGTTATACTCAAGGTCCAAGCAGGGGGTTACAACGGAAGAATTTATTGTAGACACTTAACCACCAATCCCATGACATACACAAACTGTTCCTATGTACCTCCCTTCCATCTGCGGCAATAAGTGCTTATTATTAGGATGAAAGAAAGGTCAGGCCAGCTCGTATGGATGCAGCAGAGGAGCATCAAGTTTAGGGTGGAGTCCCGTGTGTATAATGTATGTATATGTGTGTGTATATACATACATGTGTGTGTATATGTGTATATATATATATATATATATATACACATAACATAAATAAACACATACATATATACACACACACATATCCACAATTAAATGTGAATGCAATGTGAGTGCATCCAACACTGTGGTCATTCTTTAAGCTATATATCCAGGGGAAGGCTGCGGTGGGGAACTCAAAATCCCAGCATGCATCTTGCAGGGCACACTGGGCCTTGCCGCTTTTGTCGCTGGAGTGCCAGACGTCAACTTACAACTGCTACACCGCAGCCCCTAAAACCACCAACCAAAAGTGGTTGCAAGGCCAATACTGAACACACACAAAAACCCTCCCCGTCCCGTGACCCGAGGAATAATTTAAACGCCCCTCTGCTGCCAATTTGAGCACTTAGCCCTCGTTCACACCTGAGCGTTTTGTAGCGCGTTCTACGCGCGACGAACGCTCTACAAAACGCTGAAAAATATAAATCCCATTGTATTCAATGGTCTCGTTCCCACCTTGGCGTATTTACGCCCGTCCCTAACGCGCTACAAAACGGCCCACGCCTGAAAAGGTACAGGTACTACTTTGGGCCGTTTTGTTGCGCGTTTCCATTGGGATACAGCCAAGTAGCCTTTGGAAACGCGCTACTTTTTTACCGCGAATCGCGGTAAAAAAACGCGCGACGGTCGAGCATATGCAATACGCCTAGGTGTGAACGAGACCTAAATGTCTTCTTCCCCCTTCCAACCCCATTCTAGAGATCGAAATAAAAACGATGAGCAAAATAAACAGCGGAACGTACGGTTAAAAGTACACAGTCACCATGGCTCCTTGTGGAAGCCTATGGCGGAATAAGGCTACAGGGTTACAATTTTTTTTGTCTTTCATGATATTTTGTTTTCTTTTAAACTTGATTTCTAAAAACAAGAATTGTCTTTTTTTCCTATGACCGTGCGACTTTTACCGTTAACCGTTTGTATCTGTTATTTTTGTGGGGTTTTTTTTATTCTGTTATACCATAGAGGAAAAAAAAATAAAGTATGGGAAAGGACTAAAAAAAAATCCGCCGACACTTTCATATAAACTGGAGAGTGACAAGAGAGAGAGAGAGAATGAGAAAGAGAGGATGAAAAAAGAAAGAAAAAATACCTTTCTACAGAAGAGAAAATAACAGGAGAACCCCACAAAAGTATATCTTTGCAAGGGAAATAAAATAACAATAAAAAACATAATATTAAATCTACAGCAAAGGGATATAAGGTAGAGGGGACACAAGTCCTGTCAGTATAAAAGGCCGTATTTATAGTCTGCAAGAGAACATGAGGGGCAGGCGAGCAACTTGCACCGGTTGCACTGGGGGCCCCCCTCATCTCCTCATATAGGGGGAGTTGAGAGTTTGTTTGGGGACAGGAGGGGAATTCATATAGGAGTGGTGAGGAGGTGGTGTGTACATCATATTTCCATGGGGATTCGGCTGCATAGGTTGCTGGGTATAGGCTTGGGCACCCATCATGCCCATGCCAACCTGCATGGGGTACTGTGATGTCTGGTTCATATAGGCTGCGTTACTATGATAGGAGCTGTTGACCATAGGCTGGGACATGCGGTACCCTCCCATGGCATTGAGTTGGTTCATGGTGTTGACATTGTACGGTCCGGCGGGCATAAGATTGACGCCCATGTTCATGCTTCGCTGGACGGTAAGTCCCCGGCTTGAAGGCTGCATACCTGGCGTGCTGCGCCCGTACAACTGTTGCTGGTGAGGGGATGGAGGAGCGGGCAGTGGTGCAGATTTGGAGCGGATTGAAATATGCCCCTTGACAGGCATTTGACTCTGCATACGCTGGCTGTGGGGGATACCAAGGTTGCCCGATGACATGTTGCACTGGAGAAGGTTCATGGAAGGAGGCGGGGTCATGGTGGCTTGTGCTTGGGATGCCCCTGACAGTGGATGGGAAGAAGTAAGCTGGGACAGGCCTGGGTTGGAAAGGGACACACTGTTTGCATAGGAAGTGACGGCCGAAGCATGGCTGTAAGGCATAGGATGAGTGTCCATGATAGTGTTGGTAAGCTGCTGCAACTTTGCCAGGCTAAAGGTGGCCGAGGGCTGGGAATAGCCACCTGCCCCAAAATCCCCTGGGTAGATGCTTAGATTGCTGCCATTACCCTGGTCTGGGATCTCCATGATCATTGGTGAGGGGCCAAAGTTGTTGTTCATACTGCACTGTGACATTGGGGGTTGCTGTTGAGGGGGAGGTTGGGGCTGCTGTGGGGGCATCGGAGGTGGTGGAGGAGGGGGTGGTGGCTGGTTGTTGTTGCTGCTGCTGCTTGGAGGGCGTTCTGAGGCACAATTTTGTGGCGACTTAATGCTACAAGCCTGCGTCGTTTGCAGCATGCTTGCCATTCCAGCCATTTGTTGGCTCACAGAACACCCATTTTGTGCCATGCTGGCAGAAGAGGGCAGTCCCCCGGCTCCGCTAGCATTTCCACCACTGGCATATGAACAGCTGCTTTGGGAGGAGATGCTGCCACCTCCCATGCTGGAGTCATAACTGCTGGGATTTTCATAGTTCTCAGTCGTGCTCTCAATGCTGCCCAAGTCACTGAACCCGCTATCCACCACCTGTTGCGAATGATCTGACACAGAGGGCACGTCCATCATTGGGCTGGTTGTTTCCAAGTTCTGCATAGATGGAGCAGAAAGGGATCCTGCATCGGGGCTGATTTGAGGGTAAGTCCCAGTTCCGTTACTTTCAAGAGCTGGAGGCACGCTGGGACTGCTTGCAGAGCGCACCGATTGGCTGGGGTGAGAATGGACTGAAGAGATTGGACTGCCATGGGCCGAGGGATGACATTCATCTGACAAGCCCAGCTGTGGGTCCTCCTCTGCTTGTGTGAAACTCTGTAAAGTCTGGCAGGCTGTCAGCGTCTCATCCTCGCAATCTCCGTATGTGCCATCATCATGCTCACTTCCTTCCTCCTGTGTTAATGATTGCACTGCTTGCACAGTCTCCAAGTCTATTTCCGTGTGCGGGATTTCCTCCTCACCATCCTCCTCATCCTCCTCATCCTCCTCCTCTTCTTCTTCTTCTTCCTCCTCCTCTTTGTGGTCCTCGTCTACCTTTTCCGGACTCTGCTGTTCTATACATGAGGGTTGATCAGGCACCTCTGTTGCCTCTTGTTCCTGCTCACCTTCTGCCTTCTCCTCCTCTTCACTGCTGCTTCCAACACAAGGCTCCTGTGGTTCTGGCTCCTCAGGAACAGGGCCCTGTTCCTTTTCCTCTCCTTCATCGGGCTCTTTTGCACCTTCATCTTCATCATCTGCATCATGATCTTCCTGATGATTTGATGCAGGTGCTGCTGTTACTTTTTCCTCCAGACCCTTTTCCTCCTCCTCTTCTTCCGGTTCGTGTTCTTCCACAACAGGTTGAAGCTCTTCCACAGGCTCCCTTTGCAGCTCTGGAGACCCTGAACGATGCTCTGCTTCCCGGGAGGAACCGTCACTACTGCTGCTACTACTGCTGCTGCTCTCAGATGGGGATGCAGGTTGCACAGCAGTGATGATCGTCTCAGGCTCCTCTTCTTCAGTAGCCTTCTCTTCCACTGTTTGCGTCTCTTCCTCCTCTTGTTCCTTTGTCTCAGGGACATGATCCTCTGCGGGAGGCTCTTCCTCTCTATCACGTATCCTTGGTTTGCGTCCTGGTCGGGCAGGAGGAGGATGATGTGCGGGCTCTGGGGCAGGAGGTGGGTCCCGATTGAGCTTGAAGCCCGGTTTACGTCCTGGTCGTTTCTTCCAGTGAAGAGGTTTTCGGCTCTTCCCTTTAGGCCACCCTTTCTTCTTCACGGGCGGAGGAGCAGGGGACTCAGGCAGCGCCGGTGTATTCACTGGAGGGCGCAGGTTCGCCGCGGGTGGTTTCAATGATGCCACTGCAATGACAAAAACAAATATTAAACTTTATAATGTGTGTTTTAGCTAAGCAAATAAATGCAGTATACAGGATGTAGTTAGAACAATGAGGCCCGGTGCAGACCTCCGCAATCCGGGATAGCTCGGTCCTGCACAATGCAGGCTGCGATTGCTGCGTGGCCCCATTGATTTAAATGTGGGGACATCCGCGCGGCAATCGAAGATAAAAGGTACATGTACCTTTTTTTTGCGATACACGAATGCGGCTGTTTTAGCGCGATCCGCCCGGTGCGACTGGCTGGCACCCACAGAGCAATCGGTTCACACCTTAGTGACTCCTGACCACACGGCAATCCGAGCGGACTCATGCACGATTGCCGCGCGGTGAGGTGTTGCCTAGGTGTGCACCGGCTCTCAAGGAGGCAGCAAGAACACTCAAGTCAGACAATAGATGTTTCTAATGGCAATAATTAAAAACCATGACAATTCTAGCACGCATAGGAGACACACGGGTTCTGGGATCTCCAACAAAGCCAACATGAATGGAAGAAATATGTATACTGTGTCACCCTATAAACTGTGCTATAGTCTCACCTTGCAGTTGCTCGCTGATTGATCTCCTTTTGCCCAGTGGGCGGTTGCGTCTTAGAAGAGTGTGCGGGGTGAGGTAGGGGAAGTATCCTGGAGGGAATGGGCCGCCTCGGTCGTTTCCCTCCTCTTCCGGCTCCAGTCTTGGCATTGGGCGCTCAGAGTCAGAATCGTCAAATGGTTCATCTAACACCTGGGTAGTCTCGGATATGGTTTCGGTCACTACGCTGCTGTTGTGATGGTGCTTACGCCGCCGCACGCGCCGTCTCCTATGTGGTCCAGGCTTCTAGAAAAGGCAAAGGCAAGAGTCAAAATACAACCCGTGGTGGAATGTCAAGCGGTGAACATTTTTCTTTTATAGTGTGAATTTCTGTAAACTATAAGTAATAAATGCCAAGACACCAACGAACACAGAACTCTGCTATCCTTCTGCGCTTGGAAATCATTTACATATAGATAAATATCGGAGTGGAAATTTACAGAGTTGAGTAAAAACAAAATGACCAATTCAAAAATCCTAAACCATTTCTAAAGGACACTGTGCAGAATGATAGGTCACTCTTACGTAACTCCCATTGTGAACACAGAGACTTCAATAAAGGTGGCAGTGACACCTGCAGGCTTGAAGCAGCATAGTCCATACTATTACAACTGAACATACTAAGAACTAGGGGATGCACCGTTACAAGTATCGGTGCCGATGCCGAGTATTGGTAATCGTACTCGCTCATATGCTCCGATGCCTAGCCTGATACTTCATGTATCAGGAAGCCGGGCAGCGCGTCATTACACGTTGCCCGGCTTCCTGATTGTCCGGGAAGCCAGCTCCATGCTCCCTCGTCACTTGTGACAGGAGAGCATGGAGCCCGCTTCCTGGTTGGTCGGGAAGCCAGCTCCATGCTCTCTTGTAATGACGCGCTGCCCGGCTTCCTGATTGGTCGGGAAGCTGGCCAATCAGGAAGCCGGGTACTGTGTAATGATGCGGTGCCCGGCTTCCTGATTGGCCAGGAAGCCGGCTTCATGCTCCCTCGTCAAGAGGCGACGAGGGAGCACGAAGCCGGTTTCCGGGCCAATCAGGAAGCCGGGTCGCCGCGTCATTACACGGCGCCCGGCTTCCTGACTGGCCAGAAAGCCGGCTCCATGCTTTCTGGCCACATAGTGACGAGAATCATGGGGATGGCTTCCCTGCTAATTGGGAAGCCGGGTGGCGAGTCTTTACACGCCGCCCTGCTAATCAGGAAGCCAGGTGGCAAGTCATTACACGCCATCTGGCTTCCTGAATGGGACTTCCGGTATTCGGTATCGGCGAGTACCGAAAAAAATATATTGGTACTCGTGCACGATACCGAATTATCAGTGCATCCCTACTAAGAACGGTATATTAAAGGGCTGCACTGCCACAGCAACCAGATCTTACTCAACCTATGAAGTCACATGATCTGTTACTTTGGGCAAAAGGCACTTTTTTTTTCTAGTATGTGCATGTATGCATTTGACAATAGGGACCTTAGATTGTAGGGACTGATGTGAGTGTACAATATGTAAAGTGCTGCAAACATTTTTGGCATTATATAAATGTTCATAATAAATAAAACACTAGCTGTCTGATTGGCTCTGGTTTCAATGCTTACCGAGTCAATGACCTGAAACAAGGTTACAAAGTGAATCACAACTTCTGATCTATATACTTGTCCCAGGTCAGCGACTTATAAGAACTGAAGTGATCGGATTAGCTTAGCCTATGTGCGTCTCAGTACAAGCTTCCTTTCATTGATTTGAGTTCTCAGAACAACCCCAGGGTTATAGTTAAAACTCAACTGCAGACAGACATCTTGAATTAGCTTATTGCCAACCCTGTAGAACAGAGCTGGGGGGAGAGAAAAGCAGCACAAGGAACTAGACAGTTGTGCTGCAGTGCTCAGCATTCTGATAGGAGGAGAAAGCAGAGCGATAGAGAGATGAGATCATTATGCTGCTTCCCTTCTCGCTGTCAGTCACAGACTGGAGGAGGGGACAAGACCTACAAGTGGTTCTGAACAACAGCAGAGAAAGGTCAGGTCTCCAGCGGCTGTGTAAAACTCAGGAATGGACAAATGCAGATCATTTGGCAGGTAAATTAGCTCTCATATATACATTTTTATTTGTGCATTTAGTAGGATATAAAAAGGCCGCCGAAACATATTGGCCGAAATAGCGGTGCTCTCCTCCCCGTTGGGCGCTGCTCTGTGCCCCAGCGGGGAGGAGAGAAACTGTCACAGGCGGCCGAGTGCTGCAGGAGGAGAGCGCTGTGAGTGGCCGCAGTCTCTCCTCCCACACCACTCGGCCTCATGTCACAGATCGGGAGAGCGGTGTGGGGACGGAGACAGCCAGCGCTGTCACGGGAGGCTGAGCTCTCCTCCCTGCACCGCTCGCTCAGCCTCCTGTGACAGCGTGTCAGAGAGGAGAGCGGGTACAAGCAGTCCGTGATCGCTGAGTGTTTGTACATAATTGAGGACAGAGTATGTTTACTATATCCTCAATTATGAATGAATGGAAAGTGATCTACCTCACTTCCTGTTCATTCATAGTTGTGGTTATAGTAAACATACTCTGTCCTCTTGTTATGAATGATCAGGAGAGGATTCCTGATCATTCATAACAGGGGCTGCAGAAAAAGAGATTGAGGACTTTGTGTCCTCAATCTCTTTTTCTATTTTAAAAAGGGAAATATCAGGGGTCTGTTTAGACCCCCAATATTTCCCCGAAGCCCCTAAAAGTAAAGTAAAAAATATTTAATAAAAATGAAGTAAATATAAAAAAAAATTAAAAAGTTTATAAAAAAATAAAAAATATAAAAAGAATTTGAAAAAGTTAGAATAAAAAACATTTTCGGCTTGACATTTTTTTATCCATTTCGGTGGACCTCTAGTATTTAGCTGTTAGTCTGGAGCTCAGCTTTACATTACAACATTACTGAACTCTCTCAATAAGATAAGTGTCATCTTATTAATAGTAGTCAGTGGCTCAGTAGCTACAGCAGCACCAACAGCCTGGCAGCCTCTAGCTTGGGAGCTAGAGGCTGCCACCATATACATACCAATGCCAGGGTCACATATTTCCCCTCACAGGATGGGCAAATGATGACTGCCAGATAACTGGGTAATATGTCCTAGTGAACTCGTCTTTACTAAACACATACCAAAATACATGGTTGTCCCCTGTGTAGGTAACAGGAGGGCTTTAGATGACCCATTGCTTTCACCTTACCTTGCGTTTGAGCGTCGGTTTGGTGAGGATAGGCGGGGACTCTGAGCGCATGCTGCGATTCTCTTCGTCATCTTCGTCTTCATCGTCCTCCTCCTCCTCGCTGCTCTCACTAAACCTTCTTAACTGGGCGTGTTCGCTCTCATACCTCTGGGAGAGCCTTTCTTGATGCTCCAGGAAGTCTCTTCTCAGGATAGAGTCTGCCAGTCTCTTCAGCCTCCCCCTCCGAGAGCCAGCGCGGCCACGTTCACCGTTGCGCCGCGGAGGTACCGGGGTTTCCCTCGCCAGTAAACGCAACAGGTCGGCACTTCGGTTAGAAGAGGAGCATGGTGCCCGGCCGCGCCGCCCTCGTCTCCCTCGGCGACCTCTTCCCGTCGGTGGTTTATTAGGTATGCTTTCCCGCAATAAGTCCTGGAAATGCCGTGGGTTTGGAAAGCAAGGTAATGGCGATTGTGGACTGAGAGGCCGCGGAGGTTTCTCCTTCTCCAACACAGGGCATGTGTCTCTTTCCTTGAAATCTAGAGACATGCTTCTCAACACTGGCGTCTGTAAATGAAGAAAAATATTCTCTCATTAAGAAGGATTTAAGATCCGCCAAATTAAAAAGAAACATCGATATTAAAATATATAAGGCCAAGTTCTGAATACAGAAATAACATTCTAAGCAAAGGAGTAATCCACTATTAGAATGCATGCCACGTGTTAATATTTAACACTGGCAAATAACTTAAAATTTAGGAACGGAGTATTGGGCAAAGACCATTCGGGTGAATGGAGGAAGACATTGTATTATCACAAAGTGTGGAGATGACTGGTAAAATATATCAGAACACATTACATGACAGTTATGTGTGATCAGTGGTTTTCCACTAACGTAAAAACAGGTTCATTGAATTCTATAGAATTGTGTCTCCTGCAAGGGGGGTGCATCCTAAAAGTAGGAAGGCCTTTACAGCAGTGGTTCTCAACCTGTGTAACCTCAGGACCCACATTTGTCCTCGGTCATTAAGTCGCAACCTAAGTTGCACTGCGATGGAATGCACGGCAGTGTGGGCTGCTGTGCTGTGACGGAGCTCCATCCATATGTGCATTGCTTGCACAGCTCCCATGTGCGCCTGTAGAGGTGACGGGAGCCAGAATGTGATGTCACTCCAGTCCAGGCATACGAGGGAGCTATAAGCAATGCATGTATGGATGGAGCTCCCTCACGGCCATACCCTCAGCCCAACCCAAGTCGGCAGTCAGTGCCGGGCAGCATATTTTGAATGGCTGCTCAGTGTGAGAACTGACTCCAAGGACAAACATTTTTCCATTTTGGATACAGTAGGAAAGGGTTAAAACACTGTGGCTTTTCTGCCATCTATGTCTCACTAGGGAGATTTCCCTTCACTTCCTGTCCGGTAGGCTCAATAGAAAGTGAGGGATATTTTTAGTTGTCATGGCAACAAGTGTCCCTATTGGAAGATTTATCATGTTTCTATTTGGTGACAACTGAAAATGCTGGATTTACCTTCACTTTCAGTCCTGATGACATTGGTGATCAGGACAAAAAAAAGAAAAAGTGGATCTCCCTAACGGAGACACAAACTGCGATAAACACTTCTCTCCCCACGCTGTCCAAACCTGAAATGTTATGCCTTTAGTTATACTTTAAAGCAGGGGTAGCCAAACTCCGGCCCTCCAGCTGTGGCGAGACTACAAATCCCATGATGCATCTCTCTCCGGGAGTCATGGCTGTGAGAATCTTGCAATCCCTCATGGGATTTGTAGTTCCACCACAGCTGAAGGGCCGGAGTTTGGCTACCCCTGCTTTAAAGACTAAAGAAAATTTCCTTTCATCTTACTTTCCAAAGACCACACCTCAGGACCTCAGTGCATGCCTGGTCCTCTGCAGCCTGCTATTGCTACTTACATTGTTTTCCTTCAGCGGTTGCCCTTCTCCCTCCTCTTCCTCATCTTCAGACTCCACTTCATCATCAGATACCACGGAGTTGGTGACTATGACAGGCGTCCACCTCAGGGCCTCTGGTTCTACTTCCACCTGCCGCGGCCGAGCGTGCAGACGGCTCATGTGGGCATGGATTTGTTTTTCTCGCCGCACCATCACAACCCTGAACAGAGACAACAGAGAGACTGATTAGTAGATACCATAAAACATAAAAAAAAGAAAAGAAATGCACTGGAAAGGAAACAAAGAAGTTTGCAGAAACCGTACCGGTCCCCTCGTAGCTCCAGCATGTGCAATTGCTGTAACGTGGCGGCAATGTCCTGGGGACAAATTCCGGTCAGTTTGGTAAGCCTCTTGATACTCAGCTGCCGGTCCTGGTTGTGGTGTAGACACTCCAATACCACGCTCTTCCAATACGCCATGTAAGACAAGCGGCCGAGGTCTGAGAGTGGCTTTTCTGGTGATCCAGCCTGACCTTCGCGCTTAGACAGAAGATAACCTAAAAAAAAAGACAAATCAGTGAGGCGCCAGCAGTCGGTGAGGCCAGGACTAAAGCTTGGCACGTCTTTCTCTGCCAGTAATGGGTCATTCTGGAATCTCTGCCAGTTTCATCTATCAGGACAAGACAGATCGTGTGACTGGTATCACTTGAGTAGACAATGCCCCCCCCCTCCCCCCCGTCTCCTCTCTTTGCTGAAGTCTATGAGGAAGCGGCCGTATCCTTTCCTCTGGTATTGGGGAAGGATCATGATGCAGGACACGTTGTACTTCTGTTGGCAATGCTTCTCCTGAGGACAAACGAGACACAGCAATGTGTTACAGCATAGAACTGGCCCTTCAATTTACATAGCATGGAGATAAGATGCATTTGATACAAACATACACAGACGACTATATGTTGTTATCTCAGACAACCGCATATCAATATCATTTATTAATATACACCACCGGTATTACAGAAAAAGAATCCGAATTTACAGTCACCACCTTGTTATAGAACAACGTCTCTGTCTGAATGATCTGACTAGGATGCATTAAAGCAAATCAATAAATCTTGCTGATATTCACTCCTAAAAGAGACGTCCATGTACATCTAATAGGCGTTGCATAGAGGATGACTAGGAGGCGGTTTAAAGCAGATCTCCATCCAGTACCCCAACGTCCCGAAATCTTACCTTACCCCAACAGCTCTCATACTCAGAGATACTTTATTTGAATTGGTCATATGCCCACTGCTATATTTCTTTCCTAGATGAGCACAAGTCCCCCATCCCCCCCCCGAACATTAACTTCACACGCTCTGGGAAGCTTCAGGACAGTCTCAGCCATCTAGCATTCACACACATCAGAGGTCCAGGTCACTCATCCAAAAAGGACAGTCTACATAGTATCATTAGGGGGGCAGATGCTGCCATTTTGGATTCAGGAGCTGGTTGTCCCTTCCTGAATATGAAGAAGTGACATCTGGCTCCTGAATCCAAGATGGCAGTGCAGAAGAAAAACTATGTGGATCCTTTGGGTTTAAGTTAGGGCTGCAGCTAACGATTATTTTCATAATCAACTAGTTGCCCGATTATATTTTCAACTAATCGATTGGTGGTAGAAAAAAATATTCATTTTCTCTCTCTAACCAACTAATCGATGGTGAGAATAGTTGCCAACTATTCTCATCATCGATTATCGATTTAGCCGATTAGTTGTTGCAGCCCTAGTTTAAGTAAGACCGTGCTGGGCTACATGGACAAGTATGGATGTGTTTTTATTATAACGGACAGGTAATTGGCGGAGCCAAGTTTATTTTTGGGTAGGTGGGTGAAGTTTCACTTCAAAGGAAACCTAAACTAAAAGAACTAATGCTTAGCTGTCATTCTGATCCAATGGCTTCAATCTCACCAACTTATAACAAGTATGCAGATCATGAGTTTTGACTTCCCTATGAGACAGCCAGGCTCATACAGGAACAGCTCAGCAATGACGGGCCATATTTATTTTCACTTATGGCTTCCTTTAAAGTGACATTACCACTCAGGAGTTAAAGTGACATTAAACCCTCAGATTTTGTAACATAAAACAATACTGTAATGTGCGCCTTACTGTAATCCATCCCTATGCATTCCCGCAGCACCCAGTAATACAATACCATGTGCTGCATTACAGTACCTCAGCAAAAAGTTTACCACCAGCCCAGCCAGTCAGCAAAAAAAAAAAAAAAAAAA
>NW_017306819.1:64168-65042 GCF_000935625.1 Nanorana parkeri
CGCTAAGGTTATAAACCGGTTCAGATACACGTCTTCTGCAGAAAATATGAAAGCCGCATGGCCGCGCCAAGGCACCTCTAGATAGTGCGGTCCTAACTCTAAACTATGAGAGTCTCCATCTTGGAGCACATATAGCAAAAGATCAAATTGGGTGCAGGTTTGTCAGGAGGAAGCCCAACCTCCCTTAAAAGGCACAGGGACGCACAAGGGACCCCGCACATCACAACGGCAGCTGAGGCCCCCCATGCGTCACAAAATAAAGCACAGAGCGCCTCGACGTGTGCGGAAACCCGATCCGTCAGCTGGCTTGCCACCTCACGGTACCTCCGATGCTAGCTGTTTAGCATTGGAGCTACCATGAGGAGACGAGCCAGCTGACGGATCGGCATCCACCGTGCTCTATGTTTCACCGATCACTTCTCCTCCAGATTTAGGAGAATATGCTCGGTTTCTGTCAGCGTTTGCGAGTATGGTTCTATAGTTTGATTTTTCAATCAAAACGATTCTGCACACGTCGAGGCGCTCTGTGCCTTTCAAGTTAAAGGAGAACTATGGGGTCAGTGTTTTTCCCCATAGTTCTCCTTAGGGTAACGGGAGGACACAAACTAGCGCCCTCCAGTTACCCTAAGCTCAGTATACCGCGAGCTACAGCTCGCGGTATACTGAGACGCCGCAGCCGGAGTGGATCCCGACTTAGACGACGGGATTCGCCCAGCTGCGCGAGTGACAGCTGGCTCTGCCTATCTAGAGGCAGAGAGCCGTGACAGGATCGAGAGGTGAGCAAACCCGGTATGTGTTCCCTCACCTCCCGATCTACTGAGCCGACCTGTGACAGTCTCATTGTCACAGGTCGGCTAGAACTATGAGGTGAGTG
>NW_017306819.1:65260-84746 GCF_000935625.1 Nanorana parkeri
AACTATGGGGTCAGTGTTTTTCCCCATAGTTCTCCTTAGGGTAACGGGAGGACACAAACTAGCGCCCTCCAGTTACCCTAAGCTCAGTATACCGCGAGCTACAGCTCGCGGTATACTGAGACGCCGCAGCCGGAGTGGATCCCGACTTAGACGACGGGATTCGCCCAGCTGCGCGAGTGACAGCTGGCTCTGCCTATCTAGAGGCAGAGAGCCGTGACAGGATCGAGAGGTGAGCAAACCCGGTATGTGTTCCCTCACCTCCCGATCTACTGAGCCGACCTGTGACAGTCTCATTGTCACAGGTCGGCTAGAACTATGAGGTGAGTGAAAAGTTCTCCTTTGTCGCGCGATTTGCATTTTGCGCGATATCGCGCAAATGCTTGCATTGAAAAGCATTGAATCGCGGCAAAATCCGCTCCAAAAAGGGTCCTGCTGTAGCGACGCAGGACCCTTTGCCCCCATTGCCATGCATTGGAGAGCGATATCGCGCGGTAAATAGCCGCAATATCGCGGGAATTACCGTGCGATAAATCGCTCAGTGTGAACGGGGCCTCAGGGTTCCCTATCCTTAGGAGGAGCTGCGCAGGGTGTGTAGGTCGTTTGTGGAATATATGACTTAGGAGAAATTCTGTTATCCAGCTGTCGCAAGTGCCCGAGAACTCATCATCACTTTTAAACTTTGTCAGGATGGCTTTATCCCCCACAGCATATACATACATTCATCATGCGCCTCTGCTGCTCTAAAAGGAAATATAGCCCTTCGTATGCTCAAGTCAAATAAGCCAGAGGTTACATGCGGCTGTCTTACCAAACATCCATGTGACATGACCGAGTCAATTACTTACAACCTGAAAGGCTACATGGAATGCCTCGTCTGCCAAAGGGTATTTCTATTGCCCAAATAAAAGGTGCATATGTGGCGCTGAGAGACCCGATGCAAAAGCAAACTTGTTGCTTTGATCTGCATGAGCCAATCACAATCACTTTAAAGTGGAACTGAACTCAGAAAAAATTGCAAGCAGGCAGTTTTTGGAGGAGACTTTGCATGCGTCTTCTGCAGCAGCAGCAGGGAGATGCGAACTGGCGGTGCAGGGGACTTACAACTTAGGTTCTGATGAAGGGGGCGTGCCCCTGAAACGCGTAGACCTTTTTAAAACATACGGGAGCAGAGGACGCTGATTTGGAGATCCCCTCTGACTTCCCCTGCTGGAGATTTTATATTTTATCGTTTCCTTTTACGCTTATGATCATTGGCTTTCGTGTAAGTACATTTTCACTTGCGTGTTGTACTCATCAAATAAAAGTTTTATACTATGGAGGCGCTCTGCGTTGCTTTTGTTTCCCAGACTTACAAAGTGTAGGAACGCACTGAAAAGATGGGGACGTGCAGGTATGCATCCTCGATGTCCACAGAAGCTAGAAAGTCTTCCTGGTGAAGAAAGGCGATGACAGGCCTGGTGAATTTCATGCGGAATCTCAAAGCTCAAATGAAGACATTTAGTGCTTTGAGACCGAAGATGGAGCGGATACTCCCTTTGGGTTTGGGATCTATGTATAGCTGAAACCATAACATCACCGGAACTAGGATATCCAGAAGACCCGAGAGGGCTTGATGGGTCACATAGGGAGGCTGGAGGGGAGTAACCAAGGTTGATGACAAAGTGAAACTCCAGCTTGTAGCCCCTGGAGACCACCTCCCACATCCGAGATGCAAGCTGTCTAAGTGTCTGCAAATGTTAAACATGCCAACACTTTGGTAAGTGGGGTACACCTTAATGCAGAGAAAGGTTTGTCTGAGGGTTTCGCAGACATGGAGACCCTGGACCTTGCTGTTAGATTGAGAGAGGTCAGTTTGGACATGGATGTTGTAGAAGTTGCAGGGAAAAAAGGATTTTTCCTAACCCCCAGCTAGGGATGAGCCTTACCAGTCTATGGACTTCCACTAGGGAAGACAGGTGCTCTGGCAACTAGTAGCATCCTTGATAATGGCATTCAGGGTAGATCCAAGGAGATTTTGTCCCTAGAAGGGCATATGCAAATTAGATGCTTTTTAGACTCAAGTATTAGACTAAAGTTCCACAGTATTTCACTTTAACCAAAGTGTTCTTCGCATGTTTACCTACAGGATACCAACGCAGGCTATGACATGGACAACCCCCAGCAGCCTGTCACAACTGTAACATAACGCTACAAATATTTACTGCAAACCTTCTATGACCAAGAGATCAACTGCAGTAGTATCAAGATCCCCTTTAAGGGGCTTTGCCCAAACAGCCACAGTTTGGCATAGCTAGGTCACAGCTTAGTTAGGATGAAGAGTAAGGCCTGCCAGCGAGAACAGAACTCTAGAGAGGGCTTCCAACCACCCATCCTCCAATGGCATTTGAGGTTTCTTCGTTAAGGCAGGGACACAGAGGTATCCACACTTAAAGCAGATCACTTATTTGAGTAGTGCACACTGCATCAAGAGCAGCCATAGTGGTCTCCGATTTTGGGAGTAATGGCAGACGATTGTGACCTCTCAGAGGCAAGCTTGTCCAGCAAGGACTAGAGCAACTCAGAAGCAGTCTCTCAGCAGCTGATGGCTCAGATAGCAGATCAGATACAGAATCTGCAGGGGGAAGGCGCGGGTAGACACTACGGTAAGATTCAGCAAACAATTGGCTTATCTGGACCAAAAAATCCTTGCATGACTGTAGCAAAGCCATCATTCAAAGAGGATAGAGGAGACTGTCACACCCAGCGGAGCTAAGGAAGACTCTCACGGCAGGATAAAGAATAGGAGCAGAATGCAACAGGATTGCAGGCTGCAGATATCAGACACATCAGTGGGCATAATTCAAGCAGCACCAGAGTTGATAGTATAGTGTGAGCTTGAAGCACCCGGTACAGCGGGATTATATCCCCTTGTCTAGGATCAGAATGGTTGCAATTGTGTGGTGGCTAGGCAACTTAAGGCTCAGGGTATGAGGCAAGGCCTCAGCCACTGACAAAACCCAAACAGCTGGTAGCAAGGGAGTCAGATGGCCGGAGGTGACCAAAGCAGGCTAAGACCAAAGATAGGAGTTCAACGTGGCTATCTGTAAGTAGGAGCAGCAGTGAGGAGATGTTCCTCAATACTGAATGGAGGTAAAGAGCCTAGAGCATGTATGTGACAGTCCACCCAATAAATTACTCTGTTCCTCAGTGTTAACCCCTTCTGCAGTGAAAAGCGGGAATCTTAAATTCACCAGGCACCAAAGTTATCAGAACAGAGAATGGAAAGTGCCTTACACGGAACGCAGTGTCCAAAGTAAGGTCCAATTGATAATACGAAACCACCTGCACTCCATACAGCGTACAGACCTTGGATGAAAGGTTGGTGCTTGAAGTGACAACATGGATGGCGCCGTGTTAGATACAATCCATAATAGAAGTCACCAGCACTCGATGATGTGTGCAAGAAGTAAAGCACTTCTTCTATGTCGCCCAGAAGAAGGGACCCTGCGTGGCCTCGAAACGTTGGCTGTATGACGCATGTGACGATTTAATAAAAAGTGCTTTACTTCTTGCACACATCATCGAGTGCTGGTGACTTCTATTATGCAAAGTAAGGTCCAGACACAGCACTCTAGGATCCACAGTTGCAGGGATAGAAAAAGCTCTACCAGCGTCGCAGAGAAAAGCCTTGTATGAAGAAAAAAAAATGTTGAGGAACCAATGGTGCCAGAAAAATAGGATTTTGGTACTCACCGTAAAATCCTTTTCTCTCCGTTCATTGAAGGACACAGGGAACAGATCGGAGATCATGTACTGCAGGTGGCGATATTACCCTACAGTACATGATCTCCGATCTGTTCCCTGTGTCCTTCAATGAACGGGAGAGAAAACAGGTTAGTGTTTTACGCAGCCGAGCTGAAGGAAATAATAGGATTTTTGTACTCACCGTAAAATCCTTTTCTCTCCGTTCATTGAAGGACACAGGCAACAGATCGTAGATCCTGAATGGTAGGGTAATATCGCCACCTGCAGGAGAAGGACGCTAGGCACAAAACTAAAGACCAATTACAGCCTAGGGGCGGCCCCTGCCGGTGGCCAAACCCCCCACCTGCTGACAAGTCTCCAGTATCCTTCAATGAACGGGAGAGAAATGTTCATTCTCCTAGGACACTAGTAAAAAAACTGAGGACCGCTGGTAGTGGAAGGGATTATCCTGGTCTGACCCACAGTTTGTTTGGCAGTGTCCAATCCTCCTGTAGGCAGGAGTATAGCCTGAAGATTAATAATTACTTCCTGTATCCTTCAATAGATGAGAAAGAAACCAAATTTTGGCTCGTCATACAGAGAGGAACCAAATTTTAGCTCGTCATACAGAGAGAAACCAAATTTGGGATCGTCATACACTTTAACAGCAATACATACAGTAGGCATTTTTGTTTTGAACTACCGTGTTTCCCCGAAAATAAGACACTGTCTTATATTTTTTTGGGCTCAAAAAACACACTAGGTCTTATTTTCGGGGTAGGTCTTATTTTTATTTTTTATGTACAACAATCCACACTTATTCATTTAGAAAAGTCTACATGTATTCATGTACAAAAATATGGGGATCAGTTCAATCAGGGGTGCCGTACCTTTCCAAGAGCAATTTGCTAACCAATCGCTGGCCAGAATGAGCGAAGTGCACTTTCACTATCAATTCCTCACAGGCGGAGTGCATTTGGTATCACTCCACCTGTGACAGGAGCCGGCGCTATAGAGGAGGCATCAGCTTATGCGTCTCTGTTCCCTCCGCTGCCGCCTCGCTTCCTCTAGCGCTGGCACCGCTGATTCTCTCCTGCCTCTCCCGCGGCCACCACCGGCCCTGGGGATGGCCACACCTAGGTCTTATTTTCGGGGTAGGTCTTATATTTTAGCAATTCCCAAAAATAGTACTAGGTCTTATTTTCGGGGTAGGTCTTATTTTCGGGGAAACAGGGTAAGCTGTGTTCTTCCTAGGGTGTAATACAGAGGCAGAGGCTCATGTTGATCCTCTAAAATGAGAACTTCTGTGAGTAAATATCATAACCAGATCCTCACCCAATAAAACACACACATGCATCCTGCAAATGACATTAAATCACAGCAATACAGTGGTAGGCGTGGTTTGACGCACAATAGGCCATAATGATACATTTTAATAAGGTCATTGTGACACAAGCACATTGTCATGAGTATTCATAACTCTTCCTAGTCAGCCCTGCCATCTGTATTCATCTAGATAAGAAGCAAATCTCGTATAACCTATTTGTAAAAGAGCAGCTGAATCTTAGGCCCCGTTCACATATAGCGAATTGTCGCGCGATTTCCGCCGCGATATTGCGCATTTTTGCCGCGCGATATCGCGAGAAGTCGCCGGCCAATGTTATTCAATGGAGCTGTCTTAACTCCATGTCGCGCGTCGCTCGTCGCGGTCGCAAGTCGCTTCTACCGGACCCTTTTTTCTGCGGATTTTGCGCGATTTTGCTTTTTTTCTATGGAGCCCGACGGGGAAGGTCGCGCTACCGTCGCTGGATCGTCGCTGGAACGTCGCCCCGAAAGTCGCGCTATCCCGGCCGTGCGGATCCGCTGCAAAAGGTATGTCGCTAGGTGTGAATGGGGTCTAAGGCATTTCTTCCCAAAGACAGGTGTACAGCTGCCATAAGCTCACCTTGGAGAAATAGCCGACCAAATGACAGCCTTTTGCATCGTTCTGTGTCAGCACGTAGAAGAGGAAGGGTTCCACGTCATAATACAAAGTCTTGTGGTCGAGGAAGAGCTTGGCCAGAAGGCAGAGGTTTTGGCAGTAGATCGTGCTGACCTTTCCATCCACCTGGAGAGAGGTTGAAACAAAGACATGAAATCAGCTTTCTTTTTTTTTGCTTTTCTCTACGTGAACATCATTTACCAGAGATCAGCATTTAAAATATACCTGCCAATGGAGAAATATGATCTGTTGTTGTCCTTTTTGGCCTATAAATGGAATTTGCCTGGATGCCTCTCATCTATACTTAGTCTGATTCCACAACTCAAAGTATTGAAGTGAAAGCATTGGCATGAGTATAGAACTAGCATTTTCAATAGGCAATGGCATCCCCAGGACAGATGTCCTTTAAACAGAATGTAGCATGCCTGCATTTAAATGATTGTAGTATTGTAGTAATTGTAGTACATTTTCACAAAATCAGCTTTCTTGAGAAAAGTTTTTTACGTGAAAATGCTCACTATACATAACTTTGTGAAGATGATTTCATTATAATCCAGTACCATGAACAATTTAGATTTCCAGTAGTGCTGCATAGTATGCAGGTTTTCTTAAAGCGGACCTTTATGCCTCATTCACACGAGAAAAGGCCGGCACGTACAGCTCAGTGCTGCGTGTGATTAGTACGCAGCCCCGGCCCTTCTCTATGGGACTATGCGGCTGTACGCCGCCCTACGTTCACCCGCCCTGCACATCCGCGTGGGTGTGCGTACTCGTACGCTGACAGGATGGATCCTGTCTGTGTTCGAGTCAGGACACCCGCACCCATACGCACCTGCACTTGAGGTGAGCGTACGGGGGGCATACGGCCACGTGCTCCCATAGAGAAGGACGGGGGCTGCGTACTAATCACACGCAGCACCTGTCCTTCCCGGGAGCTGCCCAACACGGCCGTGCATGCAGCACTGAGCTGTACGTGCCGGCCTTTTTCGAGTGTGAATGAGGCCTTACCCATATCTTTAAAATAACTACAAAGACACCTTTAGAAATGTTTAGTGATGACAAACTACAATCACATACTTCTAGATAATTGTCAGCTTTGTATTCTCTGCATACCTTATTTCTCTCTTCTTCCCCAGTCTTCTGACAGTGGCAATGTTAACTAAGGGCAGATTACTAGCTCTTTTACTTCCTGGAACTCTGGGCACATGTGACTAGAACACGTGACTATGCACATCATCTCTGGGGAGGAAAATGCCTTTCCTTGAGATTACAGATGAGATTTTCCAGCAATGCTCTGCTGATGACAAGGCAATCCCAGTGTGCATTGCATTGGCAAACTGAAGTCATTTTGCCCTTTCAAAGCAGGAAGTGAATGCTCTGCAAGTGTCAGTATTTCACAATAACAGCATTCTACACCTGACATGTCTATATTATTATTAATCATCCTATATAGAGGGATGCATTGGAAGAATTTGATTTTGAGTGTAAATGTCCGCTTTAGAGCTCTCTGAGACATCAAGGGTATTATAACCCAGAAAAAATTTCATTTATACGACAAGACCATCATAAAGCCAAACAAAAGTGTCACACACCTCCAAAGTTAGAGACTTAAAGGAGAACTATGAGGGGAGTGCTTTTCACTCACCTCATAGTTCTAGCCGACCTGTGACAATGAAACTGTCACAGGTCGGCTCAGTAGATCGGGAGGTGAGCGAACACATATCGGCGTTCGCTCACCTCTCGATCCTGTCACAGCTCTCTGCCGTGACAGGGGAGGGGCTGGATTCCCCTCTCCCCGCTCCGCCAGCGCTGACTGGTGGAACGGACGGGGGAGGGTACAGCTGGCTTTGGCTCTAGATAGGCAGAGCCAGCTGTCACTCACGCAGCTGGGCGGATCCAGACATAATTGTCGGGATCCGCTTCAGCTGCGGCGTCTCAGTATACTGCGAGCAGTAGCTCACGGCATACTGTGGCGTCTCAGTATACCGCGAGCTGATGCTCGTGGTATACTGAGCCTAGGGTGAAGGGAGGATGCTAGTTTGTGTCCTCCCGTTACCCTAAGGAGAACTATGGGGAAAAGCCCTAACCCCATAGTTCTCCTTTAAGAGGCATAAAAGCAATGTATTTTTATTGCCATGTGGACAGCAATACAACAAATACTCTGGAAGAAATCTTATTATTTGAGCCTCTAAGAAATATGCATGCTGATGATGGTGGGCAATTTAAACCATCAGTACCCCTTTTTTTTTTGTAGAGCTGACTTCTAAAGCAAATCTCTGTTTTTCCTTCATTCCCTGGCTGCTCAGTTTAGTGCTGGAAGCTAAGGAAGAGACCCAATAAATCCGGCCATGGAGGAGCACGCTATTCACTGTATGTGACAGCACTGGGCCAATCAGCTCCATCACACAGGGAGTCCGAAGTCCTGTGGAAGTTACAAAGCCAGCAACCAGCACTGCAGCAGAAGGAAGGTAAGGATTTGTTTGCAATAACAGGGAACCCATTGCTTTCCCTGCATGGGCAAAGCACACATTAACTATAAGGTTTATAAGGCAAGTGCATGTCCATCAGGGATGTGCGGTAAGGGGAGGCAGAGCCTCACCTAGAAGTATGGAGGAAAAAGCTGTCAGCTTCATGTCTGAAGCTGATAGCTTTTTCCCCATTCAGATCGGCATCTAACAGGTTATACAGCAGGGACATCCTCCCCGCTGTGTAACCTGTCAGGGAGCCTCAGGGGTAAGGAGCAAGTGAGGGACAGGGAGGCTCCTCCCTTTCACCTCTACACTAGCTTGGGGACGGGTTGGGAGAGAGGCTTCACCAGGTAGGGGGGGGGAGCTTCGGCCAGTGGGGGTGGGGCTTCGGCCGATGGGGGCCGCGGTTGGGGAATGCCTCACCCCGAGCAAGAGGTACTGCACGTCACTGATGTCTATCTGGTCCTATACACACAACACATCTCTCTGATGTAAAGCAGCTGGGTGACCAGCCAGCTTCTCAGTATGAACTAGAATTAAAGCATAATCCATTTTACAGAAGCGTCAAGTGATTCTAAAGTTCTCTCTATATCACAATGGCTGCCTTCAACAGCAGACTGAATAATGAGAATGCTAAACGTTAGCCAATTCCCTGGAAATCTGGGTGGCTGCTTTGCAAAATGTCAAAGTTCTGGTGAGAATTCTCATTTTCTGCTGGTGGTTTGACATGTTTGAAGTTGGCATGTGTGCTGCTGTGGACTGGACATTCCAATTATCACCATTAAAACTACAAATAACTACCTATAGTGGGTATCCAACTTACATCAGATCTTGCATGAAAACAAAAAGGTATTTTACTCCTGCAGGGTCCCTCCCCCCCCGCCTACCAGTGAAATATACACCAAGTGAAAGAACAAAAAGTAATAAAATATTAGAAATGAAAAGAATATTAACCTTACACACTGACTTCCAGGGAGCGTAACCTCACTAGTCCTTTTCCCAGGATCCTGGAAACACTTAGGAGCCCAGATCTTCTGAGACATCGCTCCTGCAGACCGCTGGAGCACATTCTCACAGGATTTGGCCTTCTAAGCATTTACAGGATCCTGGGTGAAGCACCGCTCCAACACAGAGCAGTCTTAAGTCAGGGAGTAACGCAACCTAATTTTTCTTCTTCAACTTCATGTTTTTTTTTTACCTGGGGTTACAAAAGAAGTGAACCTTGCATAAAAAGTGCAAGGCAATACGAAGAGTAGATCTTTCATTTCTCACCGCCCCATTCCTCACTTATACCTACCTCAAACACTGAGAGGTTGTCCTTCCGGTATATCTCGTTGGCAGGCGGGTGGAACCAGCCACATTTTTTCATGTGCTGCTGTAGGATGGTGTGACTTTTCATATAACGGAGGCAGAATTCACAAAGGTACAACTTGGGGAGCCTAAAGCAAACAGAAGTAAAGGAAAAATAAATCAGGAAGGCGACGCTGTTACAGGAACAAGATGGAAAGAACATTTCTGTACAGGATATAAGTATGACAACTGTGAAGTTCCCTTCATTAAATGCCATTCACAATGTATAGAACTCTGCGCGGTGCAAAGTTTCTATCAGCAGCTGCACCACTAAGCAGTGCAGGAAACATTCACCACAGAAAACACTCAGACGGCTTATTCAATGAAACGCCACCAAGGTAAACGCAAAAGGCACCAATAGCAACCAGAATCCACAACGACCTGGTCTGGACTCAGTACATTTCTGAGGGTTATTGTGCTTTGCCTGTTTACATTAACTGAATAGGCAGAAAGCTGTCGCACTAACCTTTGGCATCTTCTGTGTTCAAAGAGTAAGGCGAAAAATAAAAAAAGAGCAATGAGTAAAACTGCATGGACAGGTCAGGACATGATCAGGTGACTACGCTGACCAATGTGTGGTTGTCATTTGCAGGCGAATGTCAAAATCTGCGCTACATGGCAGTACGGGGTGCGGATAGTACACCGGTGGAGGAGAAGGAGCATTCGCTGAATGGTAAGTATAGCAGGGGGGTGGGGGAAGAAGGGGTCATTCCATTTTCCCATATTCACTTGGGAAAGTGAACTTATCCTTTAAATTTGTTTAAATGTAATTGACAACAACTGCACTTTTGTTTCAGCAGTTGCACACACAGACGTAGTGCTTCAGATGCCGGTGAACTACCACCCCTGCCATCCCCTTCTGTGTCTTTAGCGTGACCAGTCCTACAATAAACAGACTGATATCGAGCATCACTACAACTGACTTACATAAAAGTCACAGAGACATGAGTTCCAGAAATATATAAAACACAGGAGACAACTGGAAGAAGAGCCTGGGTCAAACCACCACCAAACAGCAGTTATCATCATCATGCCATTATGGGACTAGAGAATATTCTTACCTTGTGTACTCCTGGGGGTATGGAGACGAGTACCACGTTTGAATTTCGTATTTTCCAAATTCTATGACTGATGGGCAGCGGACTTGTGGGTCAGGGGGACCACTGACACCCACTTTCTGCAATGAAAAAAGCGGAGAGGTTAGATCGGAAGCCAGCAAACTGTTTCATCATCAAACACAGCGATATGCATCATGACTGTTCACAGTAATTACATTTGCTCATTTATTGCCCGTCGAAAACCAGAACTTTGCATGTCATAAAACATGAGCAGGAAGCCGCAGGTTTTATAAACTAGTATGACGGAAAGTGCAAACTAACCTGAGCAATGTGCACGTCCTCCCTGCTTTCTCTCCCCGCACCTTCCTCCAGCTGAATGCCCAAGGTCAGAGTGGTCCCAGGACTCCAATACAGCTGCTTACACATGGCTTCCTGGTATCTGAGCTGGGGGGTCGAGGGCACCCGAGGTGCTTTTCTCACCCCTCCCCTTTTTAATCTTTCTATCCTGATTCTTGTTTGTCTCTTCCTTCCCCTGGGCTCTCTCCTCCCTACTCCCTCCCTCTACAACCCGTGCCTAGGTGACAGCAGCACGCAACTCTCCTGTGGGAATAATCACAGCAGTGAACAGTCACAAGAACACTCCAATTAACCAACTGGATACCAGAGGAGAGCTGACCAGGAAGCCGAGTAGTTGTAATACTGGCAATTAACATGCTATGTGGCTGGAAGGCAGAAACCTACTCATGTAAAACACAAGGGATCAGAAACATGCTGAACTTTGTGCTCCAAAGCAACAACTCGCATATTTTTTTCATTTATGACGGGCATTTATATAGTGCCGACAAATGACACACTGCACATTCACATCAGCCCTAAGGTGTCCGTATAACACACACATACAGGGCCAATTAAGCTGCCAGCATGTCTTTGGAAACTCGAGCACCCGGGGGAAGCCCAAAGCAGCACAGGGAGAACATGCAAAATCCAGAAAGATCATGTCCTGGCCAGGATTGGAACCGAGGACTGCAGTGCTACAAGGCAGAAGTACCACTAGGACATTTCACACCAACACAGAAGCCATCAAGTGTTTGGGTTTTTTTAAAGTGACACTTATATCTTTTTTGCTTTTGATACAGCTATGAAGTGCTTCAACCCTTCCAGTTATTTTTTTCTCTCGTTTGTGCCCTATTGGCAAACAGGAAGAGAGGATATCCCTACAAATTGACAGCAATTCCCTTCTTAGTTGTCACTGGAACAAGTATTCCCATTGGGTCATTTACTCTCAGCCCTTGTTATGGTGACACCTCTAAAATTCTAGTTTTCTCATCACTTTTTTGTACTGTACGGACAATGGACACCAGGACAAGTAGGGTGAATCTACACAGCCCGCAATAAAACTTAACAGGGGCTCTTATACACCTCTACTCCATCATACTTAAAGGAGAACTATGGGGGTCAGGGCTTTTCACCATAGTTCTCCTAAGGGTAACAGGACACAAACTAGCGTCCTCCCGTCACCCAGAGGTCAGTGTACCGCGAGCTACAGCTCACAGTATACTGAGACACCACAGCCGGGAGGGATCCCGACATTACTGCCTGGATCTACCCAGCTCCTTGAGTGACAGCTGGCTGTGGCTGTGCCTATCTAGAGGCAGAGCCAGCTGTACCTGTCCCCGTCCGTTCCGCCAGTCAGCGCTGGAGGATCGGACAGGGGAGGGGGGAATCCCTGCAGGGAGCCGTGAGTGACAGTCTCTGCAGGGACAGGTTCGAGAAGTGAGCGAGCGACGGTATGAGCCGACCTGTGACAGTTTCATTCTCACAGGTCTGCTAGAACTATGAGGCTGAGTGATTTTCACTCGCCTCATAGTTCTCCTTTAATTCACTTTGTTAGCAGCATTGCCCCCGCTTTCCTCCCCCTTCCAGTGAGTCACTTCCCCAAATTTCCTGCTAGGAGCACGCACTAATAAAGTCAGTGTCATTCACTATATTCATGGGGACTACATGTCCCATCATTCATAGCGCCAGCACATAACATTTTCACCAGGTCTATTTTGGAGGAGCTGCCTTGAGAACGCTCGGTTCGTTCCGCTTTGGGATTCTGTGGATAAATCGGCATGGAACATTTCCCCAGGTATTTAATGACTTGGTACCAGAAACAAAGCCTTACCTGCAGTGCCTGCTGCTGAATGTCTTCAAAAAGTTCAATTTCTTTGTCAGAGACCATTCCCAGTCGATCGTCTGTATCTGTTTTGCAATCCCAACCATCTCGATTGTCTGCATTAGAAAAGCCAGAATTGCTTTGTTCACTTCGGCATAAATCAGTGCAATGAGCTACAAAAGTAAGACACTTTGCACTAGCTTTAAGTAGATCAGTTCGCACCCACTAATTTGTTCTCTTTGGACTTCCTTTTAACCTGTAATACACTTTATGTAATAAAAACGAAACAAAGGTAACCCACAGGTCCCACAAACTCGATCATTTGAGCAGATTTGGAAGAAGAAAAAAAAGTAAAAGTAGTCTCACGAAATGCTTAGTTACTCCTGTCCCCCGAGAAGTCAACGTTCATGTAGCTTTTTGTCCCTTCTATGTGGTCAACACTTCTCACCCCCTATCAGTTTTGAGTGACAGCACTTGTTATGAGCAGCAGGCGTGCACCCAAGATAAGCCCATCACTATTCATGCACAGGGAGGCCTGTAGTAATTGGGATAGAGCGCCAACTAGGGATGCACAGATATTTGGTATTTCAGTATCGAGTACGGTACCGGTAATTTTTTTTCGGTACTCGCCGATACCGAATACCAATACTCAAATACTATAAAGACTCACCACCCGGCTTCCCGATTAGCAGGGAAGCTGTCCCCATGCACCCTCGTCACTAGGTGAGGAGAAAGCATGGAACTGGCTTTCTGGCCAATCAGGTAGCTGGGTGCTGCGTCATTACACGGCGCCTGGCTTCCTGATGGGCCAGCTTCCGACCAATCAGGAAGCCGGGCAGCACATCATTACACGCTGCCTGGCTTCCTGAGTGGCCGGGAAGCCGGCTCCATGCTCTCTCGTCACAAGTGTAATGACGCGCTGCCCGGCTTCCTGATACCGGAAGTATCAGGCTAGGCATTGGAGCATTTGGCCGAGTACGAGTACCGGTACATCCGTAGCGCCAACACATACCATGTCTTTGCCCCAGCTTTTCCCCAACCAGCACCACCCTGCTGTTATCAATCACCTCCCTGGTAATAGCAGTCACTGCAAACATAAAAGGTGTACAGGCAGCACTCTAGTCCATTCTACTGCTTGGGGGGGGGGATGCTCTCAGAGGACAATGGGTGCATGCTACAGAGCTCCTAATTTTCCTGGAGGTCATTGCTGGGAGAGAATGACAAGAGGATGAGAGCAAGAGAACAAGACTGACAGCGGGATGTTGGGGAAGAGGAATAATTGTGGGGTGCCTAATTGAATAGAGGTGCCAGGAAAGTGACAGCAGAAGTGCATAACAGAGGGGGTGGCAACTAATAGGCGCTGCTAAACTCCCCCAAAGGAATGGCCACAAATCAGGCTTCATATAGGAGTGGAGCTCACAGCCAAAAAGTACAAGACATAAAGAAATGCTTTTATGCCCACTGGCTTTTCATATTGCCGACAAGCAATCTAATTCCTACCAGGATCAGGCCAAGGGTCAATAAAACAGAACAGGAAGCAAGTTAAGGAAGGGTAAAGCCAATGAGACCCTTACAAGTCATCACAGTACATTGCATTAAGATGGAAACTAGAAAAATGAGCTTTGCGATATATTCTGAGAGCCCAATTGTGGAAGCCTATATTTTAGTTTTAGAAAACACCGAGGTATGTTGGCAAAATCTAAAGTGGACACTGAAAGGAAATCTATACTGAGGGAAATACAGAGGATGCCACTGCTGATCACCTACTTTAAATACTAGTTACCTGACAACTCAGAAGTCCAGATCTCTGTACTTGTTTATGGAAAGTGACTTGGAAAGTATTCCGGATCAGCAAGACAGCCAAGTAGCAGCTAGTAGTAACTAGCATTTTCAGAACAGCAGCCTTCATATTCCTCTCAATACTTATTTCATTCGACCCGTTAACCTACAAGTGAAGGCCCTGGTTTTTCCAGTAATGTTCCCTTACCCCAGTCCGCCTGTCCGGACTTGCGTGGCCCTCTCTTACGTGAACGCTGCAGGGAATAGTCCAATGCTTCCGCTCGTGCCTTGCGTCCATCAGGAGAAGGAGTGAAGAACTTGGTCAAGCCATCGATGAGACCTTTTGTCTTCTTGTTGAAGGGAACAGCAGGACCACAGGCATGTGCGGGTTCAGAGTTCCTGCCATCCTCATCCGATGAAGACGTACACGTTGATAACTTGCGCTTCCTCCCTCTCCCTTGGCTGCCACGACCTTTACCAAACGGGGCTTTAGTCCTAGAAAAGGAGCAAACAGCAAAATGAGTTTGAAAATCGTTTAGAAATAGAAGCCTATGAGTGACAGCTGGTGCCTTGCTTCACTCCCTTGACCTTACGGCTGGCCATTACTAGGATGGGCGCCATTACAGGGAGGTGGGAGGAGAAAGGCAAAGCTGTGGCTTGCTAGCTGATTATGAAATAGAGTGTATACTTCATAGTGAAATGCGTCACTATCCCACTTACGATGCGTTCTGCTTCTTTAAACGATTTTTAGGCCTTCCGATGGGGTTAGTGTAACGTCTGCGGATCTGTGCTGCCTTCTTGTGAAGTAATTTTCGGCCTTTCTTCCGTGGTCGACAGATCTGACATATCCACATGCCTAGAAAAAACAGATTATTGTGAAGATCTTTACTGGAAACAAAAACCTCAAATGTCATGTCGCTGACTCCTACAATGCATCCACTGAAGATCGCCACCCGCTAGAATATCGCCCACAAATACAATTACAGCAGAAGTACAAGTTCAGCTCTTCAGAAGTTATGGACGGCGCTTTCGAGCTAGGTTACTCCTTTGGGACTTAACTCTAAAGTTTAGTCTTCTCATTTCCCTCCTCCTCGCCATGATAATGAAAATATTAAATGAATCCTATTTACATTATCATATCTTATTTTAGAGTCAATGACATCATCACTAGGTCTTTATGCTTCTCTATGCAAGGCCAGCAGATTATGGCTGGTGGGAGAGGCCAACAGGGTGCAGTACATAGCTTCCTACACAGGAAGCTATGGCATTCTCCCACATTTGATGCCGAGCCTCAGTGATTGAGAGAACTGAAACCCAATGAATGAAAAGGGCGGCCCAGGGACTGCCCAGCTGGGAAGGAAAGTGCTAGATGATGCTGGACATTGGATTTGCTGCAGCTTCTAGTGCACATTTGAGAAGCTCACAGTGAAATCAGAGTAAGCAATTTCAGTCCAGGAGAGGAACCTGCACAACTGTGCAAGACTAAGCGCCCTGTTCACACCATCTAGTACATTCATCACGCAGTCCGGTGGGATGAACACACACTAGATCATATAAACAAAGCCACCCTACGTTGTGGGGCGTGGTGGGCCCCCTCCCGCCCCCGATACGCAGGGAGGCTTTGTTTATGCGATCCAGTGCGTTCACCCCACTGGACTGTGTGATGAACGCACTGGATGGTGTGAACAGGCTCTGAAGGGAAGGCTGGGATTCAGCTTTAATACCCGTCTGGGAGGGAGCACATGCACCTCTTCCCCATGCCAAAAAGTTCAGAGTAGTTGCACATGTATATACTATACAGTGGATACAGCGTAATGCAGTGAAGGTAAAAATGTATTATTCTGACATAAGGCTCTACTGATCAAGAATAGCATGCTTAACCAGGACAAGAAATGAGGGAAGGACTGGCACCACCAGAAGAGTGGACGTAATGAAACAACATGAGGGCACTCACCTTTTGGCATTCGTGTAAGGGGCGGCTCGCAGCACTCCATGTGAAACCCACGGTCACACGAATCACAAAATAACATATTGTCCTGAAATGAAAGGTATAAACATCAGAACACAGCAGCCTAAAGCACCACAAAACAGTTTAAGCATGGCGAACACTTTTTTTTTACAGCCCCTTTACTTCAGACCTGGCCTCTAATTCTCTGCACGGACATGATGGTGACTCCCGGAAGAGCTGGGAGCACGAAATCCTACAAAGATGTACTACAGCCCATTGCATGGGATTTCAAGCTCCCATCTCTGCGGGAAGGCACGGTGATATCAGTCATGCCTCCCAGAAGTGTCAGGGGCAGGGGCCAAAATAAGATTTTTTTTTTTCTTTTTTGAGGGGAGAGAGGAAAGAACAGTTTGTTTATAAATGGTTTTGTAAAGTCATCAGTGTTGGGGAGGGAGGGGGGTTTGAAGGGGACCGCCTTCCATGGAAAATCCACTTTAACCCCTTCATGACTGAGGCCCTTTTTTCCATTTTTGCACCCATGTTATATTCCACATTTTAGGCCTGAAAATGACGTAAAACCCCCCAACATAATTATTTCATTTTAATTTTAAAAACTGTTTTTTTTTTTTTTTTTCTTTACTTTGACTGCTATCACATGGGGGGGCTTGCAAGCCCCCCCATGTAATAGCAGATGGTGGTGACAGGTCCTCTTTAAGGTGATGCTGGGGGTCCAAAAGACCCTCAGTGTCACCTTTACACTGGAAATAAGCTATTGAAGTGCAGATCGCACTTCAATAGCTTATAGCTGGGCTGCAGGAGCCCAGAACTGACAGCCCAGGGACCGGAAGTGATGCAATCTGCATCGCTCCCGGTCCCATAGAACGGGGAGGGGATCGATGAACGGAAGTTCGTCGACCTCCTCCCCAGCTCCCCGCGGACACAAAGATCGCCGGTCCCGGGCCCGTAGGAGGGGCAACGGAGCCCGGGAAGCACGGCGGGGGTGTCCGGCGGGGGGGGGCGGCCCCTTCTTCGGGACGCAGAAGCGATCTGGCGACAGGTAAGTCGCCAGGATCGCTTCTGTTGTAAAGCCGACAGTCGGCTCTACAAGTTTAAACAGAGTCCCGGCGGCAAAAGTCGCCGGGAGTCTGTTTAAACAGCCCCGATGCTGGCGACGTACACTGTACGTCGTCAGTCACGAAGGGGTTAAACACTTAATTTGACAGCGGTGATAAACCAGTTGCCAGGTTTTCCTAGTTCACTCTCCTTCCTTCAATTCTTTAAAGCACCCAAGAGAGATGCGGCTGAGGTTAAAGTCACCATGGTCACACTGAAGCTTGATTTGGTTATCGGATATTATTTAGCAATCTGAAGACTTACAGCATTTTTGCCCTGGTCACGGCACGAACTGCAGGTCTTGCACTCTATACACTGCCAGCGGAGGGCTTTAACACGTACGGTGAGCTCAGGAGAGAACTTGAGACAGGACGGGTGACCTAAAGACAGGAGGAAAAAAAAAGTCAAATTCCTCTTTAGTAACAAGTCAAAACAAGTCACAGCTGGTAAGAGAAGACTTCAAATCCCAAATTCAGTTTAGAACAAAACAAGGAACACGTTTTATTCCACCAACGAAGTTGCAAACAAAATGCGATGAAGGGAAAAAGGACCCGGCCGCCACACGATCATTTTATTCACATTTGTATTGTCAGGAATGACAAGAAACAAGTCACATGAAGGTGCACAGGGGGGCAACTTGCAGGATTTTTAGACCCTTCAGAAATGTGTTACAGCTTATGTGTCCTGCTTCCTGAACTCTGGCTAATGAAGGGATTATTAAAGTTAGGGATGCACCAAAATTTCGGCCAAAATGGTGCTATGGCCAAAATGCAGATGCAACCCTAAGCTTCTCTTCTCAGTGCTGGGCCCCAGTCTATGTCCCTTCTGATCTCCCCTGCCTGTTGCCTGCGACTTGAGGGGACACAAAGCCGATTCAGCTGCTGGCACCCAGCGGGGAGGAAGGACACTATGAGGAGGCCAAGCGGGGCAGTGCAGGGGAGAGCTTGGCCCCTCGGCCTCCTGTGACAGCCAAAGGAGTCAGGATGGAGAGCGGAGTACAAGCGCTCAGTACTGATCGCTGAGTGTTTGTAAATAACTGAGGACATAGTTGGCTTACTGTGTCCCCAGTTATGAATGAACAGGAAGTGTTCTACATCACTTCCTGTTCATTCGTGATTGTGGACATAGTAACTGATACCATCTCCTTAGTTTATGAATGGAAAAGGAGCACTCAGTATAGAGGCTTCCTGTTCATTCATAACAGGGGCTGCAGAAAAAGAGATTTAGGACTCTGTGTCCTCAATCTTTTTCTATGTTAAAAGGGAAATATCAGCAGTCTGTTTAGTAGACCCCTAATATTTTTCCCAAGAGTCCTCAACAGTAAAGTAAATACTTATATATCTATATATATTCGGTTTCGTCCTGACAATTTTTTTTTTTATTTCGGTCTAAAAATTTAATTGTGGTGCATCCCTAGTTACTGTATATCCACTGCCTAACCTTATTGTCCAAGCCTCTCATGTCACAGCTCATTTTTTTTCTACAGCTGCAGTTAGAGAAAAAGAAAAGTGCCATAAGCTGTCCCCCTTTACATTGTAAAGAAACTTTGACCAATGCTAAAAAGATCATACCGCCCAGGAATAAATAATTGGGAACTATAGGATGACCAGACCAAATTGTGAAATGGTATCCCCTGAAATACATCTAAGGTTTGATAAACACATAATGGGTAGGAAAGGAAAGAGATCTATAGTACAGTAATAGTCATGAGACTATCTCCTCACTTTATAACAGTTTCCATTTAAAAACTGCAGCATACCAAATACCAGATGGTGGACCAGGAGCTCCAGACAGAACCTGCTCACCTTATTGTAGGGTGGGAGGGGGAGTGGCGGTCCACTGATGTGAATAGCACCGCAGCCACGCCCTCCGGCCGCAATGTGATCGGCCGCACGGGACCGCAAGGCA
>NW_017306819.1:84778-205129 GCF_000935625.1 Nanorana parkeri
AAAAACATCGGCCCATCTTCTCTAGCCCCTCCGACCCTAATCTAACCTCCCACCCAGATGTCTACTCACCTCTTCCTGTCAGCAGTAGCCTCCTCTGTAATTTACCCTCTTCTGGCCGGGAATCTGTCCGTGTCTGCACAGCAAATCCCCATAGACTTGATTGAGGATGTGCTTTGAAATGGGATGAGGCCCATGCCAGATTTCAAGCCAAAATACTGTAAACCGCAAAGGAAGCTGCCACGGTCAGGCAGAGGTAGGTAAGCACCTGAGTGGGGGTGTTCTGGGCAAGATTAGGTTAAAAGAGAACTATGAGGTAAGTGTTTTTCCCCATAGTTCTCTTAAGGGTCACGGGAGGACATATACTAGCGTCCTCCCGTGACCCAAAGCTCAGTATATTGCGAGCTACAGCTCGGCGTATACTGAGACCGCTGGGACGGATCCCCGACAATGCTGTCGAGATCCACCCAGCTGCATGAGTGACAGCGGGCTCTGCCCCGTCCCCCGTCCGTTCCTCCACGCAGCGCTGGAGGAGTGGGGAGGGGGAATCCCTGTAGGGAGCCGTGACTGACAGTCACCGCTCTCTGCGGGGAGATGATCGAGAAGTGAGCGAGCAACGGTATGTGTTCCCTCACTTCCCGATCTATTGAGCCGACGTGTGACAGTTTCATTGTCACACATGGAACTATGGGGATGAGTGATTTTCACTCACCACATAGTTCTCCTTTAAGGGCATGTAGCTTTTTTTCTAAAGCAAACTTTGAATAATGTTTAAGTGTGTTTTTAGACTGTCTAACAAAGACCAGACATGTATGTTATGACAGCACAAGCCCCTGTAGACAGTATTCATCAAAGACCCCAGAACTGAAAAAAAAGGAATTCAAACCACAAATACCAGATAAAAATGGTTAGTGAACATCATATTATCGGATATCCTTTATCAGACTTCCAGACATACGGTGCCGTGAAGTGGTTTTCCTTTCTTAGTCTGCCACCAAGTGGTGAGAACAGAACATTAAACTATTCAGTGATACAGTAGGAGGATTAAAAGGGTAATTCCACTTTCCCAGGCAAATTCAGGAACATTTAATTATTCCCTCCAATCTGGCCTGCTCTCATTTGACCGCGCTGCCCAATGAGTGCTCGCCATTTGTGCGCAAAATTTAAACTACAGAGCACGGGGTGCGCTGCTGTGTACAGAAGTACAGGTACTACATTGGCAGAGGGAAGGAGCATTCAGCCAACGGTAAGTACAGTAGGAAGGGGGGCGGGTAATTCCATTTTCCCAAATTTGCATGGAAAAGTGGAATTACCCTTTAAGGGCCCATTCCCACCTTGTTGCATCAATGTGCATTGTTTCACACATTAATGTGCATTAAACATGAATGGGCTGGCAACACACAAATGTCCAAAAACCAGACATGCTGCAATGATCATGATTTGGAGCTGTGTTGCCTTAGCGCTGAGTGCACAAAAATGAATATTGAATTCTGGAGCCAGAAGGAAATTTTTAGGAGCCAGCTCCACTGACAACTAGAGATAGACTCGAGGCTGTGACACACTACGCGAAGCGGCGGCGCGCTGCCTTTGCGAGCAGTGTGTCATGTAATTTTCTCCCCGGCACGTCAGCATGCGAGAGCTCGCATAGCTGAGCGTACCGACATGAAAAATTTCATCTTCAGCCAATCGGCTCGTGCGTATAAACCAGCACATCAGGATGCAATGCCTGGCCGGTTGTTACACACGAGCCGATTGGCTGAAGGTGTAGTCAATCATCTGCCTGCACTCATCTCACACACGGGAAACACAAAGCTCCGGGTCGGACAGCTTTGCTTTGCACGCCTTTGCGTGCAGTGTGTCACGGGGTTTCAAACATCAGAGCTGTCATTTTTAAGAAGCATTGGCTACCCGGCTCCTGGCATCTGACCAGCCCTGCCATAGTGCATTGGGGTGCCATTCATAATGAAGGGAACAGCAAGGAGCCAACGCATCCAACGTCCAATAAGGAAAAGTGTGCATTACCGTAACGCAGGGAGGCACAAAAGTGTGCCTCGCTCCTTACACTCACTAACATTTATTTTTGTAACTTTGCAGAAGCAGATCTAACCCGGAGAAAAGTACTTACCGCTGTTTCCACAGTCTGCGCACGATATGAGCTCTTCCGGTTTCTTCTCTCGGTTATGTTCCTTTGTTCCCAGACAAAAACTGCATATTGGGATGGGCTCAGCGACGGGCTGCAGGAGACAAGAAGCACAGGACAGGTCATCATATAGTCGTGTGCTGTATACATCTCTCATAGTAAAACAGTCAGGAAATACAACACAAAGACCCACAGTACAGATGATGGTAAAGAGAAGCCTCGGTGACCACGGATATCACATGATACCGACAATTACAGATAGTCTGGGAGAGATATATGTATGTCTTGGAAGCAGTATAAAGGTGAAAACAATCTCATTAATTGCCTCGTACAACCCACACGTCTCCGAACCCTCATAGTTCTCCTCTAGCAGAGATGTAGTCAATGATATACAAGGTTCCTGTAAGCGAACCTCCGTACGTCTCCTGGTCAGGGAACCCTGTATGGTC
Organism: Nanorana parkeri; assembly: GCF_000935625.1. NCBI lineage: Eukaryota > Metazoa > Chordata > Amphibia > Anura > Dicroglossidae > Nanorana > Nanorana parkeri. The sequence continues at coordinate 87,365 of NW_017306819.1, forward strand.
TTTATAGAGACTGGAAGCAGAAGAGAAGCCAACGTGCATCTTGTTTATTCCCTGGAGCTACATCTCTACACTTGTTTCACCTTTTGGTGGACAAAACCAAGTATGAAAAAATACCTTTTTGAAAGATTGTAACGAACAGTCCTTTTATCCAATATTCATATTAAAAATATCATGGAGCTCTGATCCTCTTTAGATCTTCATTACTAGGGCTGCAACAACTAATCAATTTAATTGTTGTCAACAATTCTCATTATCGATTAGTTGATTGTTCGATTAGTTGTTTCTGTGTCCCATCTGATCTCCGATGCTCCCAGCAGGGATGGAAGGGGATACAGATCCCTGCAGCTGATGCTCAGCGGTGAGGAGAACTCCAAAACTCATTCTCAAGCCACTGCTCCGCTTCCCCGTCCTCCTGCCCACTGGAAGCCCCTGCGTGCTTATGGTCTGTCTGCAGCCGGCACCCAGCGGGGAGGAGAGACCGCTTTGCCTTTGCAGTCCCCTGTTGCACCCCCGATGCCTCCATTTCTGCCTCTGCTGCTCCTCCATGTTCCCGCTGGCCGTCCTCACTGCTGGTTTCCGCTGGTTGGGTTATTTTATTATACTGGTTGGAGTTTTTCAATTCAGATTTTAAATAAATAAAGTGTCTAATATAATACATACATTATAAAGAAAAGAAGAAAAAAAAAAGGGGGGGAATTAAAGTAATTTTTGGTTTCGGCCGGACATTCTGCTGCAGGATGGGTGTTGTGGTGCCATTCATTTCAGTGGCACCCCAAACGCACCTCCCACTCACCCACACTGGAACACACAGTACTACAATGACGAGTGTTCTGGTGCGATGTGCATGCAGTTGTATTCTGAAGTAAACTTTATATTTGTAACACGGCATTTGTGTACTTAATTTTAAATAAAAAAATGGTATGTAATTTTTTTTTTATTGAAAAAATAAAATCGGCCAACTAACCGATTATGAAAGTCGTTGCTTGCAGCCCTATTTATTACCCAAATACATATTACTGAAACAACATGGCAGCCATATCCCATTCAAATTCCAAGACCCCCACCATAGAGATACATATGTAAAAATTATTCATACTAGATACCATACCATCATACTATATAAACACGTATGATCCAAAATAGAGGCACCCAACTTTTTGCGTCTTCATATACTAAGGCTAGGTTCAGATATCGGCGATCCCAGGATCACGCATGATTGCACACAGCAATTGTCGCGTGGCCCCATTGATTTCAAAGGGGTTATATCCGTGCAGCAATCACTGGAAAAAAAAGGTACATGCACCTCTTTTTGCGACACGCACCGCATGGGTTTTTTGAACCGCGATCATGGGCATATCGCGACAGGAAACCACGCAATCTGCCTGGCGCATCTGGCACCCCCAGTGCGATCAGCGGTGGTGTGAGATTCCGTGACCGCGCGGCCATCCACGTGGTTTCGTGCACGATTGCCTCGCGGTCATGACTCGCCCTAGTGTGAAGCTAGCCTTAAGGTTTACTATTCTGGTGAATACATACCAGTAGCTGTGCCTGGATATTCGATGTGCTTGGCTTTTCGATATGCTAGGCCAAGGCTTAAAATTTCAAGTCTAGACCTACTAGCCAGGCAAAAACCTTACTCTCCACCAGTTGTCCCACCAAACCTTGCCCAGGCCGGTCCCCCAACCCCACCCCCTTAAAGCTTATGAAATTACATTATTAACCCCCCACCATAAAATAATACTCTCCCCCCTTATTAACCCCCCACATATAAAATATTACACTCCCCCTTATTAACCCCCCCCACATAAAAGGCTGTGAGCAGGATCGATCCCTGGTTTATCTGTGAGTGATTACAGAGGTCTGCAGCAGCCCTCACAATCACACCCAGATAGCCAGGCATCGATGCTGCTCACAGACAGTCTTTAATGAGCAGGCGAGTGAAAATTTTAAGCCCTGTGCTAGGCTATAGCCATCGACTTCTAAAATCTATACGTGGCACAGTTGCCTCTAAAATTTAACAGGTCAATTGACGGTATTATTTTGTTTCATATCGGAGGACTGCCATTGATGTGCAGGGATTTCCTTGTCTTTTTGAATGGAATTCTATAATAGGTTGCCCCTATTGCTCACACATACTAATAAAAGGACAGATACAGGTTTCTGGAATGAATATGAGTTGCACATACATCTATGTGGTACAGGATGTAGGGTGGGTTGGAATGTTAAAGGAATATTGCTACCGGGGTGTTTTACCAAGGTAAAATATCTAAACGAGGACACCATTGATTTTGCTATGTTTTATTTATTAGATGAGATTTTTTTCAGTTCATTGTAGTCAGTTGCAGTTGTTTATGTGTTTATTGCATATGATCAAATGTACTGGTGGACAGACCTATTAAAAGGAACTAAGAGACCATAAAGGTGTAATTTCATTAAAAAAAAACTAAGTAATAGCAGTATTAATGTTGTATTAGAATGAATGTACCTCCTGGCTGCAATGTGACTGACTGCACCACAACGCATGGGACCGCAATACCATGCATTGCGCTGCAGTTGAATAAAGTAGTGCATGCAAGGTACCTTCCGCACTGGAACTGCATTGCACGGTATACCGTGTGCTAGTCGCTGCTGGGCAGGAACTTCAAACACTATATGAGCAGCACACTTGCCCAGCAATCCTAGCAACCAATCGACTGCACTGGAACCATCCTTGGTGTCATTGGTTGCCAAAAATCCAGCAGTACTAGCAACCAAGGACTGCACAGGACCACCCTTGGTGTCATTGGTTGCCAAGAATCCAGCAGTCCTAGCAACCAAGGACTGCACAGGACCACCCTTGGTGTCATTGGTTGCCAAGAATCCAGCAGTCCTAGCAACCAAGGACTGCACAGGACCACCCTTGGTGTCATTGGTTGCCAAGAATCCAGCAGTCCTAGCAACCAAGGACTGCACAGGACCACCCTTGGTGTCATTGGTTGCCAAGAATCCAGCAGTCCTAGCAACCAAGGACTGCACAGGACCACCCTTGGTGTCATTGGTTGCCAAGAATCCAGCAGTCCTAGCAACCAAGGACTAAATAGAAGGCCGTCCGATTGCCGACCTGCGCTGGGCTATGGCTTGCAATAGATGCCAGCGGGCCGGGCCATCACAGACTAAGGGCCAGATACAGCCCTTGGGTTTTTAGCCCAGGCCTCTCTTACAGGCTTGTCCACTGTTCCTGCATGGCTCTGTAATAAACGGGTGGATGGCACTAGCACACAATCCTAGTAAAATTGGGCTCTTCACTAGCACACCTTGGTGTAGTGAGAATCTTTTCAGAATCCCATTGTTAATAGGGCTGCAACTTTTCATAATCGATTAGTGGGCTAATTTACGTTTCGATTAATTGGATATAATAAAAAAAGTAAAATACCATCTTTTATTTTTTTTTAAATACACAAATGGAGTGTTACAAACAAAAAGTATTTTATTTTATTTCATTAGTTTATTTCAGAATAAAACTGCACACACAATTTTTTGCAATGGCACCGCATAGACTTCTTCCTTTCCCATACTGCTGGATGACACGTGTGGAACTTCTGGACATCTGGCGATAAATTGAAGGATAAATTGCTATTGAACAAAAACCAGTTAGCTCTACCTACCTGTCCCCACAACCTAATCTAATCGTCCCTCCTCCAAAATGCTCTCAACGACAGCAGTGGCCTCCACCAAGATGTTTACATCTAAAAAAATAATCATTGGCAGTGGCCATACCCAAGCTACAAATCCACATGAAACTTCAATGGTGCCCTATCCCCAATGTCTTCAATGCCGGAGTGCAAACAAGAAATCACTGCACCAAAGAGGATTTCTGATGGAAGCAAGCATCTAGGTGTGTGGTAAGTTCGTCATTTAAACTGAACTGTTGCAATGTAGGCACCACTCCAAGCTCATTCCCTTGTAAGCCCCCACGGGCAGGGCTCTCCTTACCATCTTGTCTTGAATTGTATTGTGATTGTAATGTCTTCCTTATATAGTAAAGCGCTGCGCAAACTGTTGGCGCTATATAAATCCTGTATAATGATAATAATAATTCCCGTGATAGACTATAATCTCATGTTTAGTTTACTAATTTGTATTGAGATTGTAGTCCATCCCGGGAGCGAGCTTGGCGCTTTGACCTCTTTACAAATGTACAATGAGTTGTTGCAATTTTTTGCAATGTGCGCGGTGGAAGATGTATGGTGTGGTGCGATCAGGACAATTATTTTCTATGTGCCCTTGCAGATCAAAGCTGCCCAACAGGTATGGCTTGAATGAGCCCTGAAAGTACAGGGCATCCTGTTGTGGCATAGACCTTAAAGTGACACTAAACTAAGGAGTTAAATCTTCAAAATACATTAAAGCACCCCCAACTATGAACAACAATGAATCTTATTGGTGTATCACTCGGCTGTAGATCCTCCAATCATCTCTGAATTGGTGCTGACACTGTCCTTCCTTCTGGAGGGGGGCTACTTTTGTTCCCCATGGTCCCTGTGTGTTGAAAAGTAATCACCGCACCAAGCTCACTCCTGGGATGGACTACAATCTCATGTTTAGTTTACTAATTTGTATAGGGACTGCAGTCAATCACGGGAGCGAGCTTGGAGCGGTGACTACTCTACAACACACACAGGGACCATGGGGGACAAAAGTATCCCCCCTCCAGAAGGAAGGACAATGTCAGCACCAATTCAGAGATGGAGTGATACACAAGATACATTTTTGGTAATAATTAAGGTCCTTGAATGTATTTTGAAGCTCTACCTCCCGAGTTTTGTGTCATTTTAGGCTAGCTTCACACCTGCACTACATCGCACGACACCCGTGACTCACGTCCCGGGGCCACACGATCGCATGCTAGTGCACACAGCGATTGCCACGCTGCCCCATTGATTACAATAGGGTGACATCGCAGTGGCAATAGCAAAAAATAAAAGTTTTTTTGCGATACAACACACGGCTTTTTTAGCCATGATCGTGTTCACTTGCACGGGCGGAATCGCAGCGGGAAACCGCACAATCCACCCGGTGCGACTGGCGTTCCATTATAAAATAATGGCACCCGCAACGCGATCGGTTCACACAAAACCGCGCGGGTTGCCGCACGGTCAGGAGTCGCCTAAGTGTGAACCAAGCCTAAAACACAAGATCACCCAACAAGCATATGAATCGTTTTCATGCAAGTAGTAGGAAACAGGAAGCCAATACAAGTCTCCTCATTCTCTGCCAAATGCACAGATTCTCCCGTGTATGGTTGCCTTCAGCGGCCATTAGCTACTTGGCTCTTGGCATTTGTTCAGAGCTGGGTATTTATTATCTATCACAGGAGCAGAATAAAAAATATGAGGAATTCAGACGTTCATGAAGTGTACAGACACTGATGGTAATGTCCCTCGCAAACAATTCCCCTTTAAGGACTGGCTAGCCTCCCAGCTGTCCCCCTCTCCCCGGTGAAGTGTCACAGCGAGCAGCAGATGTCCTCCATCTGCACACCGAGGAGATGAGAACCTGAGCCAGGGCGATGGCAATACGAGATGCTTGTTTATCAGCCGAGAGATTCCGCGGCCGGAGACATCGCACGCTGATACTTGTATACACGTTACACTGTGAATGTATATACACACCTGAGGGGAGGTGCACCGCTCTCACAACAAAACACGGGCTGATGGCGTGTGCGTGATGACATACAGCCAACACATACACCAATGTGCCCTTTACAGGTGACACCAAATTCCCCATAATAAACCCTTTATAGATTCCAAAACCGTTCCAAATAACGAATCTCATTGAAAAGGAAAAGAACGTTTTTGCTGTCTGATATATTTTTTATTTCCAAACAGCACATTGACGACAGTGACAAACGTATGATTTCTACCAGGCCAAAACGCACGTACTTACACTGACTGTAATAAAAAAATATATGCAATGCTGTATTAAATCTGAACCTCAGGATCAGCCAATATATGTACATACAAGATGCATTTGTATTATACCCTGTATCTTGGAGAGCTTGTGAAAGTGAGACTTGGAGCTTCCTGCAAAAAAGACCGCTCACAGCTGCTCTCTCCTTGTGCAGGATGACTGGTCTCGTCTCCGCCCCCTCCTGTAATAAAGACTGGTCACTGCTGCTCTCTCTTTGTGCAGGGTGGCTGGTCTAGTCTCCGCCCCCTTCTGCAATAAAGACCGCTCACTGCTGCTCTCAATCCTTGTGCAGGGTGACTGGTCTTGTTTCTGACCCCTCCTGTAATAAAGACCAGTCATTGCTGCTCTCTCTCCCCTTGTGCAGGGTGACTGGTCTTGTCTACGCCTCCTCGTGTAATAAAGACAACTCACTGCTGCTCTCTCTCCTTGTGCAGGGTGACTGGTCTAGTCCCTACCCCCTCCTATAATAAAGACTGATCATTGCTACTCTGTCCTTGTGAAAGGTGACAGGTCTTCTGTCCACCCCCTCCTGTAATAAAGACCGCTCACTCTCTCTTTGTGCAGGGTGACTGGTCTCGTCTCCGCCCCTTAATATTTCCTGTAGTGGGTGGGGCCTGTTACGCTCCTCCGACATATCTGCTCCCTACACCGCCTATGTACAGCACAGTGATGATATCACCGATACGTTTAAAAGGTAAATTGTTAAAGGCATTTGGTGCACACAAAGTGGATTTATATCCTTTGCGGCTATCGCGGAATAGAATTAAATAAAAGCTTTTGTGCCCGGAGTTGAGCTGCAATTTGTGCTTTTTATATCTGCCTGAAGTTCAGTTTTAAGTAGGCCATGGCAGGACAAATCCTAAGAACCAGGCACCCAATGCTCCTTAATTAGAGCCGGCACATAACTTTTGAGGGTTTCTCTTGTTGTCGTTAATGCAGCTGGCTCCTAAAAATCCTGCTGGCTCCTGGATTGGACAGACTGGCTCTTGAATGTTATATTATGTCTACCCCTGATGAAGGGGAATACAAGGATCCTGTTGCAGATTTTGCCCCGTTTCCTGTCTGGCAAGACGTCCCCATAATAAAATGTGAGCGGAGACATCTGCAACAGAGCTCACATATTTACACCTGACAGGGGTTCTACCCTTTCCCCATTCTATCCAAATCTAAAAAACTTCTGGGTATAGCTACACTTTTATGTGGAAGGATTTTTATTTGCTCCGTGTCCCTATATCCTCCTACTTTGGAGACAAATAAAAAAGGTAAGGAGTTAAAATCTCCAGAAAAAAAAACCCATCACCATGAGGAGGTGGGGAATTCCACCAACCTTCCATTCAGGCTGCTGCTGGCTTTAAAGCCCGATTGCACAGAAGGGTAATATAGCTGCCTGGCCTTAACTGCAGCTTTATTAGGGAGATTTTCCCTTACTTCCTGAGTGAACACCAAAACAGGAAGTATACAACATCCCTCCAAGGGGAATACAGTCTGCGATAAAACAGAAGTCGCACGTCGGCTGCAGTTGGGCTTAAAGGAGAACTATGGGGTCAGTGTTTTTCCCCATAGTTCTCCTTAGGGTAACGGGAGGACACAAACTAGCGTCCTCCCGTTACCCTAAGCTCAGTATACCGCGAGCTACAGCTCTCTATATACTGAGACGCGGCAGCCGGAGCGAATCCTGACGTAGATGACAGGATCCGCCCAGCTGCGTGAGTGATAGCTGGCTCTGCCTATCTAGAGGCATAGCCAGCTGTACCCGCCCCGTCCCCGTCCGATCCACTATAGTGCGGCTTCTACAAGTAAATGGTTTGATTTATTTCTTTCAATCTTTTTTTTTTTTCTGTGCTGTCCGTCCATTTTTTCTTTTGGTGTTTTTGTCCTACTCCAATGTGGGAGCGTTGCCCCGTACAGGGGCAGCAATAATGGATCTCTAGCAGTCTCATGTAATTATTATACAGGATTTATATAGCGCCAACAGTTTGCGCAGCGCTTTACAATATAAGGAAGACATTACAATCACAATACAATTCAAGACAAGATGGTAAGGAGGGCCCGGCCCCAGAGGGCTTACAATCTAAAAGGGAGGGGCCAGTGATACATGAGGAGGTAGCTGCGCGGGGATGAATTGTTTGAGAACGTGATGGTACAGTGGTTAGGTCAAGGTGGGATAAGCTTCCCTGAAGAGATGAGTCTTAAGGATCGCCTAAAGGCAGTCAAGGTGGGAGATAGACGGACAGGTTGGGGTAAAGAGTTTCAGAGGATGGGAGAGACTCTAGAGAAGTCCTGGAGGCAAGTATGGGAGGAGTTGACAAGGGAGCTGGAAAGCGGGAGGTCTTGGGATGAGCGGAGGGGACGGTTAGGGTGATAATTTGAGACAAGGTTTGAGATATAGCTGGGGGCAGAGTTGTGGATATGCCTAGTAAGTGTAAGGCATGGTTCACACCTAGGCGTATTGCATATGCGCGTCTGTCGTGCGGTTGGTAAAAAAAATTGCGCGACACACGCGCGTTTCCGAGGGCTACTTGGCTGTATCCCAATGGAAATGCGCAACAAAAACGGCCCAAAGTAGTACATGTACCCTTTCAGGCGTGGGCCGTTTTGTAGCGCGTTAGGGACGGGCGGAAATACGCCAAGGTGGGAACGAGACCATTGACTACAATGGGATTTATATTTTTGAGCTTTTTGTAGAGCGTTCGTCGAGCGTAGAACGCGCTACAAAACGTTAAGGTGTGAACGAGGGCTAATATGTCTCCAGGCTATGACAGAATAATGTGCAAGTTGCACTCCTGACTGGTAAGTCCCTTTTGGAATAGGTGGGCGCTGCAGTGACAAACGGATGGCGTCGCTCAACATTAGAAAAGAAGGGGTCACTGGCACTCCAGCATGCCGATTGATACGTCTTTGTTGCATGCTCAGTTTCATATAAACACACATTTTGGGGCCATGCAGGGTCCCCTTCATCAAGCAAAACAGTGTTGAAGGGGACCCTGCACAGGCCAAAAACGTGGTGGCGTGCCAGTGACCCCTTCTTTTCTTTCCAGGCTATGACAGTCTCCCAGACTCCCAACAACTCTTACAACACTGCAGCCTCTGACCATCTCCTGTTGCACATTTACAATCTCTGGCAGCTTTCTGTAGCATTAAATTCACCGCCTATGATGTGTGGCCCTTTGTTGATGTCAGAGGCCACAACGAGGCCCCCTATATCTAGTACGTTGACCACTACTGCTGTACAGTGATTAGGTAATGCTGACAAGTCCCCCCCTGATTCATGTAAAGTGTGAATCTTAATTGTCTTCTTTCACAGCATTCTATTGAGCACACTCCATAAGGAAGTTCAAAGTTCACTCACCCATAGCGGCCAGACAGAATTCAGTCTGAAGAAGCCTGTTAAAAGGCACAGTCCACCTTTAAGTATTTATTAAACGTGCCAACAATAAACAAACGACGGGAATGCATTACATTTCGGCATTCAAGTCCCCAGAACATTGCAACAGCCATCAATGCGATGTGGGTGCAATGCACAAACTCCTGCATTGTTTACGTGACAGCCCAAGGTCTGGACGGAGGGACGGACCTTCTATTTTGAGGCCGGAGGAAGTAAACAATGGACCGCAAGTGCGAGGACATCAACGCCCAACACTCGGCACAATCTGCGCCCAACACTCGGCACAATCTGCTGTATCCCTCTGATGGGCAGATGGGCCTTGTAGCATTTCCATTCCCAGATCCCTGTAAATGGATGACATGGCTTTATAGGTGGAGAAATGCACAGCAGCGCTGCATTCAAATATCTGCAGCAAGACGCACCCCTGCAAGTCAAGTAAGCAGGGGACGGTTTGAGGGGGGCAGGTGGGGTTACTGAAAGCAACCATTTTATGTGTGCACCTTAAATATGGGTGTAACAGTAAACCAGGGCTGGACAATTCCCAGGAGCCAGGTAGACCAATGCTCCTTAAAAGTAACAGCCAGCACCTAATTTTTGAGGTTCTCTCTAGTTGTTGTCAATGGAGCTGGCTCCTGGATAATACAGACTGGCTCCTCCATTCCATATCAATGTGTCCAGCAGTTCATTAACCACTTGCTGACCGGAGTGTTTACCCCCTCTTCCTGTCCCGGCCACTTTTCAGTATTCAGCGCTGTGGTACTTTGACTGACGTTTATTCCGCCATGCAACGCTGCACTGAAATGCATTTTATAACATTTATACCACACAGAGCTTTAATCACCGCTCGTGTTTTAATTTTTTACTATATCATGAAAAAAAGTACCGATTTGTTTTGTAAAAAACCTGTTCCACTACGTTATGTTATAAAACATTTATTACCCAATTTTTTGGTAAAATATAAAAGACGGGGTGACGTCAGGTAAATGGACACCAAACACGTCAAGCCTTAAAATTGCAAAAACCGGCTACACCCAAAATTGACCATCAGTGATTGATGGCCCTAGAATTATTGCTCTCACTGCGACTTCGCAGCGATATGTAACATGTGCAATGGATGCAATCATTGTTTTCACGCGGAGGTGCACACGACACATGTTTGTATGTGGGGGTGGGAGACCTTAAAAAAAAAAAATAATAATAATTAATTGCTTTTATGTGACTTCATTTTTTTTTGTAACCAATTTCTTTAAACCTTTTTTTTTCCATTTAGCTTTATTGCTATCACATAGGGCAGGGGTGGCCAAACTCCAGCCCTCCAGCTGTGGTGAAACTACAAATCCCATGAAGCATCTCTCTCCGGGAGTCATGTCTGTGGCTGTGAGAATCTTGCAAAGCCTCATGGGATTCGTAGTTCCACCACAGCTGGAGGGCCGCATTTTGGCCATCCCTGACATGGGGGGTTAACAAGGCCCCTATGTGATAGCCAATTTGCAGTGACAGGTCTTCTTTATGAAGACATCAGAGGTCTCTACAGACGCCCGAACGCTTGTAAGTAAACAGCCATCGATGGCAGTTTACATTACAAGCTGATTTCTCGCTCGTGCCCGCCGCACGAGCGGAGCGGGAAATGACGTTTAAAAACGCCCACCCGTATTCACGATTTTAATGTCAGCGGCCGGTCAGCAGGTGGGTAAACATGGTGGCAAAAGTGGACTATTCCTTTAATTTACCTTTGCCTTAGTACGCAATCAAAAATGCATCCAGATCCACATGCAAAGTTTTAGCATTTAGCTACAAAATTTGCTTCATACTACACAGTAAACCATAAAATCAGGACTGCGAGTGGCCGCATGCACGCCGGGCCTTTTACTTGCTAGGAAATGGTGAAGACGAGTTTGTAAACATCATTGAGAAGCAGACAATTATATGACGGCTGTAGGACTGCTCCCCTGATTTATGAAAGTAGTACACAAAGGCACAGCCAGAGCTACAGACACCGAGACAAAGAATCTGAGACTCAGGGACAATGTGATCTGACGTGAAAGAGTCGGGATGATGGCAGCTGGGAAGAGGTCATCTCCCCGTCTCTGGAAGGACACATGTGTGTCTGCCTGTACAGATTAGCACGGCCTCGCAGATGCTGCAAACAGGAAATGTTTCTCATTGCTCTCTATGACACCCGCAAACACAACAACGATATAAATAACTCAGGTATACTCCTTCCAGCTGACACCGCCTGACTGGAAAGTCCAAGGTACCTTCCCTGATCCGTACACACCTTTCACATTCCACTGCTACATGCAGGAAGACCTGACCACCCAACCAGGCTTCTGTAGAGGCACGGCTGCCATTACAACATGTCAGCAATGCATGTATGCTTTCTCCAGGTCAGCAATGCATGTATGCTTTCTCCAGGTCAGCAATGCATGTATGCTTTCTCCAGGTCAGCAATGCATGTATGCTTTCTCCAGGTCAGCAATGCATGTATGCTTTCTCCAGGTCAGCAATGCATGTATGCTTTCCAAATAAGAGGCCTCGGATGTAATAATGAATATTTTCTATAGGTGCTCAGTCACTTCTACATGCTGCTGTCCCCCAACTCCAGCTGTATGCACATGCAATGTACATCATGGGCGCTAATAGTGTGTGGCATGAAAAAATAAAAATTTGCTACTGCCGCCATTTTATTTATTCGATTTCCTCTGACTGGCAGTGCCACGAAGAACATGGAGCCGGCTTCCTGTCCAACCAGGAAGCCGGGCAGCAGGTAATGACTCGCCGCTCAGCTTCCCGATTGCCGGGAAGCCAATTCCATGCTGATTGACTGGGAAGCCAGCTTCCCAGCCAATCAGCATCGATCCAGCCAAACCGCATTGGGTCAGCTTCCCGCCCAATCAGGAAGCGGGTCATTACCCACTGCCCAGCTTTGATTGGCCAGGAAGCCGGGTGGCGGGTAATGACCTGCCTCCCGGCTTCCTCATTGGGTGGGAAGCCGGCTTTCCGTCCAATCAGCATCGAGCCGAACAGACAGCATGGAGCAATCAAGAAACCGGGATTGCCCGGGAAGCCAGCTCCATGCTAGCAGAAGTACCGAAATATAAATATCGGTACTTGATACCGAAAAAACGGTATCGGTGCACCCCTAGGCCTAAAAACGTGCATTTTAAACATATGTGAACATTTTTTATGAAAAAATGTAAATAATCTGGCAGGGAAAAGGTTAAAGCTTGTCTTAGTTCTGTGTGCTTTCACTTTCAGTTTTAAAGCATTCCAGTTCTGTGCAGTAATCCAGTGTGAGACTTGGAGCGTCCTGTAATAAAGACCGGTCACTGCTGCTCTCTTCTTGTGCAGGGTGACTGGTCTTGTCTCCCCTCCCGTAATAAAGACTGGTCACTGCTGCTCTCTCTCTCCTTGTGTAGGGTGACTGGTCTTGTCTCCGCCCACTCCTGTACTTTTCTGTAGTGGGTGGTGCCTGCTGGGCTGCAAAAATTTAAGCAAATAAATAAGCTCCATTATAGTCAAGTTGAATTGCATGAGGGACTCAGGATCCCTGGAACCGGGGAGGGGGGATCTATTATGCAAACTTAGACTTCTAGTGAAGTGAGTAAGCCAGTCCCAGCCCCTATACCTCCCCTCTGGCCCATCACTGATGAGAGAGGGGGGGGGGGGTTATGGCTCACAATAGTAAGCCAGTGTTTGAACGTTAGAAGCAGACATTGCAATCTTATAGAAGAGCAGCCTGGGAACCTCTGACAAGTATAGATTCTTGTCATGTATAATCTCTACGAGCACAGGTTGCACGTTGCATAACAGAGCACATCAGGTTTAAAGAAGTTTTAAGGAATGAGTATGCACACCTATGGAGGTCATATGTTTGCCTGGAATGGGGCTTGCTTTAGAGTGGCCCCTGAAAGTCTGTCTTGCAGTACTAGGAAAGCTAGGGGACTCAGGTGTATGTAGCGCTGGATTAGCGGTCCCCATGCACCAGGAGATGATGGCTCCAGCCAAGTGTATCCGCTCTGGCATTTAGTCAGGACCTGGATGGAGGGCTTAGGTGAGTATATCTTGCCTCAGATGGTAAGAAAAAAAAAACTTGCCAGATGGGTTGGGGGGTCATATGTTTGCCTGGAAAGTTGTCCCTGAGGGCCCAGTCACACCAATTGCAATGCCTTCCAGAGCGGAACTGCCTGCGTTCCGTCAACTGCGAACGCAAAAAATAGAGCATGCAGCATTTTTGCATTTACAGTGGACAGGCACGCAGGCAGTGATTTACCACGCGTCCGATCGCACTGTGGGCGCTGGGGCGTGACTGCAGTGCCATTGACTTCAATGCACCACCACGCCCCAGAACACAGGGGGAAGTTTTGTGAGCAATTGCTGTGCGTTCCAGCAGCTGGCGCTCTGGAACGCTCCACAATTGGTGAGAATGGGCCCTGAAAGTCCGTGTTGCAATACTAGGAAAGCATTTAAAACTGCAGGTTGCCCCCAAGGTTCGGTATCTGGCGTAGCAGGATTGAACCAACATATGCAATTCCATTTCGCATCGGCACATCCAAACCAATGGCGCTGGAGCACCTGATACCTCTGCGCTCATACTGGAAGCTCGATCCTTCGGAGTGCAACACAATTTACAGCCGCCTCATTACACGTACATCCATATACCAGGAGGAACATATGTTACACACACGCGCTAGGCTTGCTGGAGGCATTGAAGGAAAACACACGCTCTGCCTGCCAAATCAAAAAGGAAAAAACTTCAGGAAATGTGATTTCGGTTCAAAGACACACCCAGTTCCCTATATCCCGTGTCACCACCACCAGGGAGGAGGAAGTGCTCCAGAGCCAATACCAAGGTACAAGGACATGTTTACTGTCAACAACACTGACCCAAGCACTTTCACCTACCATAGTCATAGTTTGCGCTGCAGGATTTCAAAGCCTGATCCGCAGCGACAATCGCTTTTGTCCTATATACACGAGGATTATCGGCAGTGCTATATAATTCCTTCGCTGTCACTTTACACATTAAATGACACAGAGCTACAAAGATATAGGAATGCAGAGCTAAGGAAAGGTCGGGGAGCGCGGGGAGGTAGGTTTTTTTTAACCGAGTCTCTAAAAAATGGTCAGTGTAATGCTAGTTTAAATCCAATCCAGTGCCTTTTTTTTTGCTTTGGCATTTGCATTTAGATTTGGATGTCAGCATCTACCTTCTGAACCCAGATGCCGGATCAGATGACAATCATGAAAATCTTGGTGTCTGCACAGTTCTTGGCGTTGTTCACAAATGTCTGACACAAATGACCCCTATCCAAAAAGCACCAAGAACTCACCGCTCCAATTCTACCACTGACTGTCAGTCAAATGCATGCACAAGCACTATTGCGCAGGCTACAGTGTGCATCTCTATGATTAAGCCCAGGTGGTGAAACGCGTGAGAGCCCTTGGTGATGTATTTACTATAACATGCTTGATTTTGTCTGGAATGTTACCAAAAGAAATTTGGATTTGTTATGGACACCGATTCTGTACAGCTGATTGGACACAGATCAGCCCCTGCTGCACACCTTGTGACCTGCTACAAAGTTACAATGTTGTGGTTTGATCAATGGGGAAGAGGAGACTGAGGAAATGCTTCCTCCTGCCTGCAGCTTCCTTGCAAAATGATACTGTTACATCATGTCAGGAACTTATTGGAAAATTTAGAATGGCACATTACTGCAACCATGCACATTCTTGAAATGTTAGGTAAATGCATGCATGATGTGTTTTAAAGGAGAACTATGAGGGGAGTGCTTTTCACTCACCTCATAGTTCTAGCCGACCTGTGACAATGAGACTGTCACAGGTCAGCTCAGTAGATCGGGAGGTGAGCGAACACATACCGGCGTTCGCTCACCTCTCGATCCTGTCACGGCCTCTCGATCCTGACAGGGGAGGGACTGGATTCCCCACCTCCCCGTTCCGATCCGCCAGCGCTGACTGGCTACAGCTCGCGGTATACTGAGCTTAGGGTTACAGGAGGACGCTAGTTTGTGTCCTCCCGTTACCTTAAGGAGAACTATGGGGAAAAGCCTTAACCCCATAGTTCTCCTTTAAACAGAAATCATAGCACTCAGCATAGCCGATGATCAGCAGGTTGCACACAACTAAAATCAGGCCATAGGAAGATGTAGCATGATTGGCAGGTCTCATCTGAATGAATTTACCTCACCCCACACAGACTGCCTCATATGATGACAAATGCCCAGCCTGTAAAAATCTAGCTCCAGGATGCTGATAGTCATCCTGGATATAACGTACAGGTATGTCCCCTGTAAGTCTATGGGATGTTAGTGGACAGGCATGGGGGGGGGACAAGGGGCTTAGTAGTCACAAGCAGGAGAAATGGGGCGGAAGGGTGTAAAGCCAACAAATCACATTATACCAGCTATGCAGCTGAATCCCCCCCACCCCCCCACCCCCCAAGGAGGAATGGCTTACCTCCTGGTGAAACTGCCCCCAATTCTTCCTTTGATATATATGCTCCAAGACAGAGGCTTTAAAGCTGCTTATGAATTGAGTGTGTTTGCCATTCAACTCACTTGTTGGATTTGGTGTGGGGACACACTGGGGGGCTTCAGCTGCCATTGTGATGTGCGGGGCTTCTGTCGTGTCCCTGTGCCTTTAGGGGACGTTCAAACCAGACAGTGTGTTCCGCCCTGATTCTGGCCAGAATGCACTGGATTGCATTGTGGCAGGCTCACTATGTTGTGGGGCGGGAGGAGGCGGGACGGTCCATTGAATGGCACCGTAGGCACGCCCTTCGGCCGCACGAGAGCGCAAAGCACATCAATGCCTGTGGTCCGGTCCGAAAAAATGCTGCAAGCACTATCTTTTCTGACCGGACCGCAGGCATTGATGTGCCACACGTTCCCGTGCGGCCAATAGCATTGCGGCCGGAGGGAGTGGCTACGGTGCCATTCACGTCAATGGACTTCCCCTTCACGATCCGTCGCAGAAAAGCAACAGGAAGTAAGAGGGGAAGCCAAAAGAGTTGGCTATACATGCAATTGAAATGATGGTCCTTTGTAGGAGTTCAGCTGTTTACACCCAATTGACATGAGGCTACTTTGTAAATATATGTATATATCGGACCGGCCATACACCAGTGGTGCTTCCTATTAGTAGTGAGAGAAAGTCACTCCCATCTCATCCCGGGTCAGTCAGTTTGATCAACATGACTGAAAGCAAAAGGATTCTTTAGGAGGAAAAACTGACTATGTCAGCAAGCATGCTGAACCCCATCTGCCGCCCGACCCCCCCCCCCCCCCCACCCCCAAAATACAAGAGAACCTCTAAAACACAACACCCATGTCCCTTCAGGGTATACTATACAACTAGAACAGAACATTATTCTCTCATATTTCATAAACCTGTAAAGACGAGGAGCTACCAAGCTAAACTGCTGTTGCCGCGGTGACAGAAGACGCAGCGTTTAATACCATAGTAGATGTGTTTAGAAGACAAAGCCGCCATCTGAGTATTTTGGCCGGATAAATGTATGTTGATTCATATTAAAGCCAAAACATATTTCGTTCACATGGGTGCAGCAAGAAACTGGAAAATAAAACTGCCAAAAAGCACAAAGTCTCCATTGAAGTCAATATGCAAAGTTGTTAAAAGTTTGGCAAACGCCCAAAGTGTGTAAATTGATTTGAAATAAGTGCAGGTCGTACTTTAGGTTTTCGGACTGCTAGGGATGCCTAAAGACCATCTACGGGGCAAAGAAAACTTCCCAACAGTGGAGCTAACCCCAAACTGCAAGGGTTACCTGCTTGTTCATGCCTAGGGACCGGGGTACAGGACCTTTAATTACCTGATCACCATACCCGCTGGATCCAAGACCAGCTCCCTGCAGCCTTTCCTCTCCCCCACTCCGGTGGTCCTGGGCCCACTGACATCAAGTACAATGCAGGGCCCATAGCCCCACATTATACAGAAGGACGCAGAGGGACAGTCCATGAGCCAGAGAGTAGGACAGACAAGGTGAGCACCAAGTGTTGGGGAGCAGGGATAAGGCAAGTAAAAGTTCTCCACACCGGTCCCCTAGTTATCAATTAAAGTGACACTAAACTCAGGAGTTACACCTTAAAAATGCATTAAAAGTACCTTAAAGCGACCATCACCCTTATCCTTAAAATAACAAACACTTTTAGAAACGTTTAGTAATGAATCTACAATCATACTTCTAGATAATTGCCGGCTTTGCATTCCTGATTTCTCTTTTCTTCCCCAGTCTTCTAGCAGTGGCCATGTTTACTAAGGTCAGATTACTAGCTCTCCTTTTACTTCCTGGATTACAGGCACGTGACTAAACATGTGACCATGCACATCATCTCAGGGGAGGAAAATGCCTTTCCCTGAGATCTTATGAGATTACAGACAAGATTTCCCAGCAATGCTCTGCTGATGACAAGGCAATCCCAGTGTGCATTGCTTTGCCAAACTGAAGTCATTTAGCCCTTTCAAAGCAGGAAGTGAATGTTCTGCAAGTGGAAGTATTTCACAATCACAGCATTTTACACCTGACATGTCTATGTTATTATTAATCATCCTATATAGGAGGGATGTATGGTAGAATTTGATTTTTTAGTGTAAAGTTATGCTTTATTAATAAAAATGTATCTTATTTGTGTATCACTCGGCTGTAGATCCTCAAATCATCTCTGAATTGGTGCCGACACTGTCCTTCCTTCTGGAGGGGGGCTACATGTGTTCCCCATGGTCCCTGTGTGTGTTGTAAAGTAGTCACCGCTCCAAGCTCGCTCCCGGGATGGACTGAAAGCTCAGGTTTAATTTACTAATTTGTATTGAGATTTAAGTACATCCCGGGAGCGAGCTTGGAGCGGTGACTACATTACAACACACACAGGGACCATGGGGAAGAAGAGGATCTACAGCCAAGTGACACACAAATAAGAGACGTTGTTCATAGTTAAAAAGGTACCTGAATGTATTTTTACGATTTAAAACCCGAGTTTAGTGTCACTTTAACCCTTGCAGTGCGGGGGTACACCACTGCAAGGGGAGTTTTTTTGCCCCTCCTAGAGATAAGCTTTAACAAAGTCCTCCAATGCAAACAACTTAATTTTGCATGGAGAGTGATGGGGGAACACCTTAATGTAAAACATCACTCAGATATGAAACCCCAAACTGAATAGCCATTGATGTGAAGTTGCTCTTCTCATGATGATACTTAAAGGAAACCCATTGTGGCAGCTGTTACCCATCTTCCTAGGCTCCCAACCAACAGTGGAAGCTTCCCTGCAAAATTAAACTACCATGAAGACTCTCCTAAAGTGGACCTTTACCCCCTTTCACTAAGTCACCTCAGCATGCAGCTCTGCATTCAGATATGAAATCTTGCATTCATTAAACATATTTTTCTTTTACTTACAATTATTTTTTCAGACTTCCTGGTCCTCTTGGGCACTAGTGATGTAATGTGCCCAATAGTTGCACCCTGGGCAGATTACATCAGCAGAGCATTGCTGGGAAATCTAATCTATAATCTCACGAGATCTCAGGGAAAGGCATTTTCCTCTCCTGAAATGATGTGCATGGTCACATGACCCAGTCACATGTGAAAGAGTTCCAGGAAGTAAAGGGAGATAAAGGGAGTTAAAAAAATGGCCACTGTGAGAAGAATGGGGAGGAAAAAAAAATATATAATGTATGCAAAGAATAAAAAGCCGGCACATATCTAGAAGTATCCGTTTGCAGATTGTCATTACTAAACATTTCTAAAAGGTGTCTTTGTTGTCCTATCATAGATATGGGTCAAGTTCATCTTCAAATAAGAAGCAGCTCCTGCCCATTACCTGCAAACCTTGACGTGGCACCACAGAAACCACCTCAGCTTACCACTCATCACAGTCTCTACCTAACTCCTCCTCAACCAATCTCTTCTCTACCCCCTACACAAGTTGTCCCTTTGTTCCGGGTCCCTCGCTGGTGCACTCTCTGGGAAAAGAGACAGCTAATTCAGCACTGCAGATGTGCTGGTGTTGTCCAGGTCTCAGACAGTCCCCCATGATGAGGACAACCAACAGGGAAGTGTCTATGTCACACAGGTAGTAACATGGCCAACTGAAGGACCCCAGAGGAGGAAAGTGCAGTGAAATCAGAGAAAGAAATACTCAAGTAGAGGAGCCGGTACAACAGTTTAAGACTGAAGGGAATGCCGGAGTTCATATTTAAAATATCAGTTATTGGGATCTCAGTTAACGGGAATTCAATCCAGAAGATGGCCCATCCAGAGCCGGAGAACACATCAATTGTGTATGCTGGCTTATTTTTGGACTAGGTTAAACCAATTACCCAGTGTATGTTAAACGTACAAAATTAAAACCTGTGCATATGCAAGAATAGTACATACAGGTAAATTTCCTCTTATACGTTGCAGACCATTTCAAATAACTAGAAGGAGGAATCTATAGCCACAGCAGCCAGACCTACAGCTATCTAGCCAGAGCAGGTTAGAAAAGGAAAGCCAGAAACTTCTTTTGTGACAACCTTCTCATCACTTTGCTTCAGAGCCCCAACCAGTCAGCCATCCTTCAGCATATTCATTATATGTGAACCTACTTCATCCGTGCATTTAGGCATTGCCTGGGGTTCAGCTTTAACAAGTCCTTCTCAATCACCAGAATGCTTACACAAAATCAGGACTAGTGCAGTAGCAAATGCAGGATGAGGTCACCTATAATGAAGCATTGTGGCAAGCAACACTGATACCTAGAAGGGATTCGGCCCAGGACAATTAGGCCAGGACTGGACAAATCCCGGCGTCACATAGCCAATGCTCCTTAAAAATCACAGGTGGCACCTAAGGCTTGACATTTCTCTAGCGGTTGTCATTGGAGCTGGCTCCTAAGCAACACTGCTGGCTTCCATATAAAATTGGTCCACTCCTGGGTTAGGCAATGCTCCACAACAACCAAGTAGCGCCTATCCATCTTCTAGGATGCATCCATACACTGAATAGTTCAGTCAGCACAGAGATTGCTCACCATGAGAACAAGCACAGTGAATAGAGTGGCATACAAACCCTCTAGGCACATTTTATAACCACAGCAAGACACAAAGCTCCATTTGCAATATAAACGCTGAAAATGTCTTGCGCAAATTACCTCCATCTCGGAACAAAAAAACAAAGACACATGCATATGCTTTACAAGCCAATCTGGATTTCACATTATAAAAGCCTTTACATGGTCAATGAACCCAATGGCTTCAAGGACTCCCATATAACAGATGGTACATTATGCCTATTATATGTCAAGGTCACACACAGGCAGCATACTCACCTTGTCTTTCTCATGAGGCAGTAGACAAACTGGAGGGAGGGAAGATAACGATTCCCATCCCTGCTTGCCCTCTGATGTCTTGGCGTTCAGCTTATAGAGGGATCCCTCCTTCATGATTCTTCCATGACCCAGTGCACGCTTAACTGCAAGCCTGAGTTGCTGGTGGAAAGCAGAAGCTGCACCTGAATTGCCACCGAAGGATGCCCCCACATCCCGCTGACTCCACAGAAAGCGTTCGATGCTTTTCAGACTAGAGCCCCCTGGCTCAGCCAGCCATTCTAATGCCCTTCTCAAGAGCCGATGCCAGTCCAAACCCTCTGGCCGCCCCGGGCCCCTGCCAGTCTTAGGTAGCGCCAAGCGGCCAGGGTTATCAGGGTCTTTGTAGGAGTTTTGCCCCTTGTTGGAAACCTTAAGGACCGTTCCATCCTTAACACTGAGTTCCAACTGTTCCAAGACAGTGTGGCGATCAAGGCCGTGCGACGTGGACACAGCATTGCAAACGCGCTCTTCGGATGGGCGCTGTTTCTGCTTCTTCACCTTCCTGATGGCCTCCAGGATCCATTGCGTATATAAAGGATTTGCCAACTTCACCATGATGACTGTATCTCCATAGAGGTTTAGCCCTGGTCCTGGAGGGAGGAAAGGAGGCTGGCACTGCCCGGAGGCTGGCTCACCATAGCACACCCCAAGATCTCGTCACACAACCTTGCCAAAGTCCAGGAGTCTTGTTATAGAGGTAAAGATCCACACTGATGCAAGAGACAACAAAGATTTCTCCAAAATACTGAAAAACACGACCAAAATTGACAGAGCTTCAAATCTGTGAACACAAAAAGGATAGTGTTATATTAGGCAATAGCCAGGAAATAATGAACACATTATATCTATCATTATTCTATATTAAATAAACCCAATTTATTTAGATTGCATTGCAGATTTACCATTACAGTGGCAGGAAGGGAACAGATAAGAGGCAACCTGGATATAATGTCTGCAACCACCTGACCCTTCTTTCTCTATAGTACTCAACACGTTACCATACATGGCTCTATGTGGCAAGATAAATACGGAGGCTGTCTTTGGTCTTTTGGACATACACACCACTGCAAAAACAACTGGCTTCTTATTTGCCCTTGCTTTGAGCCTGCATTGATCATGGTGTGAATGAGCCCTTACAAGAACTCACTTGCACCCAAAAAGGAGAGCGGTGACATCACTTTAGCATTTGGGTGATGGCATTTAGGAATGGCAATTGACTGCTAGACCCAAGCCCTTTCATATGGCAGGCGTCCACATGCTTCCACCATACATGGAAGCACCACATATTGTTGCTGCCTCCGACTGAGGCCAGGTGATAGGTTGTAGCAGAGAACAGTTAGAGACTCTTTCTTGACCAGGCCCTGGGGTGCCTTGACATTTTTGAAAGGGTCATGCTTTCCAAATCTAGGGAGGGTGGGATAAACTCAAAAAAAGAGGATGGAAGCTCACCACCATGCAGGACTGTTCCACCTCCCATCCTTCGTCATCCTCCTGCAGCTTCTGATGTGAAAGGGGGAGACCGGGAGATGTCGACGTGAAAAGCGGGAGATGCCGACGCGAAAAGCGGGAGACGACTGATATTAAAAAAAGGGGTGTTTTGCGTGACCCACCCTTACAATCTGTACCAGACCACTATCTGGTATGAGGGTCTAGCATAGATTTTAAAGAGTCATTGTTCACATTTTAGACTGGGGTTCCTTTTTTAAAGGGTGCCATGACAAAAAATAAAAGTTGGAGGTGCTGCCCTACTTTATCCAAAACTTAAAAAGTTTGGGCCCTGCATGCACTTTAAATGCAGTTATTGTCGTCTTTAAAAATATAAACAAACACAAATCAGCGTCACATTACCAAACCAAAGTTAGGCGGCGCATGTAAACTAAACGCCAATTTCCGTCAGCTGACGCTATGCGGAATATCGATAAAGCAAAGAATGCGACATTCAGCAAGCAGGTTCATCTTCCAGTGCCATATGTTCTAAATGGCAGCGATTGATTCTCCACCAGAGAATGTTTGGGGAAAGTGACATTCTCCGCTTTATAAACAAACACCTGTGACACGTACCTGCTCTTACATAGAAGAAGAATGCTGGACAGATTTTGTGGTAGTCTTGGTAAACACAAAGAAACTTGGCGAGTATAAAAGTCCGGTACACTGAGCTCACAGAGATCCACCTACGCCGCACATACACGTGATGACATAGACAAACACAAGCAATACAGATCAGCACAAAGTTCTGGCTTAGAGCAAAATACACAACTGTCTACGGCAGGGGTAGCCAAACTCCGGCCCGCCAGCTGTGGTGAAACTACAAATCCCATGATGCCTCTCTCTCTGGGAGTCATGTCTGTGGCTGTGAGAACCTTGCAATGCCTTGTGGTATTTGTAGTTCCACCACAGCTGGAGGTCCGGCGTTTGGCTACCCCAGGTCTACGGCATCAAATCGAAATCAACGTAACGGAAAAAGAAACCAACAAAATCAAAAAGTTCTGGCTTAGAGCAAAATACACAACCATCTACGGCAGGAGCAGCCAAACTGCGGCCCTCCAGCTGTGGTGAAACTACAAATCCCATGATGCATCTCTCTCCGGGAGAAACAGAACAGAATATTTATTCAGAATGCAATGGCAAAACACTGTATAAGAACAAGGAGTGACACGCATTGGAGGGTTTGCAAAACGTTACATTCTGATTGTATAATTGCTATACAATCTCCTTCAGGTCTATCAACACCTATGTAGTGCGAGGGCCTGACTGTATACAGGTTGATTGCAGAGTTATATCACTTAGTATTGGTAAATCTAGAATTGATTACACCATGTATGGTAAACCCTTCGATCTAGAAAAACAATGTAGTAGAAGCTCTACCTAAACCATTCATTCCTCCAGTGTGCCGTCAGGTATGATCTCTGTGGTTGCTGGCAGATCCAAAGGATTTAGTACAATCGGAGCTAGAATTTACTTCTAGGACACCCGAATACTGATGTCAGTGACAACGATAAAAGGTAGTTCCGAGCTGATTTTGTAAACTGTTGTCACTGGAACTCTGGGCAAACTCAATATGACATATGATGCAGACTGTCAACAACATTGACACAGCAGGTTATGCTCTTCCGAGTCGCCCCCCCCCCCCCATCATCATATCGATTACCTGGTGATCCTGCCAGTATGTTAGGAATTTTCAGCTTCCTTTAACCCTTTTTCTGCCACAGATGTCAGTGTTACATCTGTGGCAGCAAAGAACTATAAAACACACTCCTGCCTGCTATAGCAGCCGCGAGTGTGTTTACATCACTTCAGTGACTGTTGGCTTTCAGGTAAAGCCGCCGGAGTTCTGCACAAGGCTGTATCCCCACTGCAGATGTCGCCACCAGCCCACCCCCCCACCCACCCCATCTGCCATGTAGCCAGGGCTCTCTTGCACCTCCTGTGGGCCTGGGATGGCCAAAGTGGATGTTAGCGGGAGAACAAACTGAGATCAACCAACAGCTTTCCCCTTCTGTGGAAGTGATGCGTATTGGTCACTAAAGTTGCCAGATTTTCTGCGCCAGCCCCATGAGAATGCCACCGCACTCCTTGTTGGTAAACCCCTGGTGTAAGTTGGGCGCTGAAATGACTGTGGATTGCGCCCCTCCCTCTACGAACAAGAGGTCACCAGCACACTGAAATGCCTGTCCAGACAACACAATACTGAGCCTCATTAAGGGACCATGCGTGGCCCCCAAATGTCGCCATCTTTGTGACAATACGTCAATAAAGGACGTTTGTCTGGTGTGCTGGTGGCATCATGTTTGTAGATTTATGTACCCACCTCCGTTTCCTCCCGCCATGTATCCAGGGCTTTGCTGCGCCTCCTGCCGGCTTGGGATGGCCATGGTGGGTATTAGCGGAGATCAGTAAACAGACGTCCCCTTCGGTGAATGAACCTTGTAGCGATGAGCATTCGTCACTTCCAGTTTGAGCTCTTGTTCCCCTGCAGACAGGCTGGGTCCAGGGGTGTACACCACACCATACCTGTGCACAAGTATACATTCAGAGCAGCTTCAGCCTGTCATCAATTTGGACACAAAACACGTGGGCCCCCCCCACCGGCATAGAGACTCGTCTGCGTTTAATCGTGTATAGACCCCTGCAACCTTTCGCTGGAGTTGAACTGGCAATAAACTGCTCAAATTTCTTCCAAGTCCTGCTAAAATCAGCCAAAATTTGAGCAGTGGGCGGCCCCGACGGCTCCCCTCCATTTGACAGAAGTCGAAAATTGTTGCCTGTACAGTGAATGCAGCCAATGAGTCACTGCTTGAATATTCTGACAGCCCAGGGCACCAGCAGTCAAAATACAATAGCCAGCGGGGGAGATTCTTCCATCTACATGGTTTTGCCTGGATGGGGGAATCAAGCGTTTATTCCTCATTAAGCCACATTGACTGACCAAGAAAAGAAAACCTCTAGTGCATGGCCAGCTTTAGACTTTGGTTAGTCACGTAAGGTCCGTCTCAGGGCCCATTGACACGGGCAGCCACCGTGAGCGCACACAGCAGCAGTGTGGCCAGATATGTACCCCTTACAGTGCAACAGGCGCCACTGCTCGCATGTAACCTCTCATCTGGCTACATACACTTAGAGATTCGGACCAGCACCGGACACATATACAGACAGGCCGCAGTTAAACGTCCAGTTTGTACGCAACTGCGTCCAGAGGAGGAGTTTAGCAGCGTACCGCCCTCACTGGCCCGTCTGAACGAGGCCTCAATAAATCCATTTAACACTTTCCTATACACAAGTTGGCAATACTGCCACCCTGGGGTTGACAACGCCGCTCCTATATAGATATAATGTAGTGAACGTTGTCACCCTAGGACAGCCAGATAGAAAGAAAATGCAGCCGCCACATCTGCGGAATGGTAAGACGCAGTATATTAAAGCGAATATACGGTGAAAGCTTTTATTTTTGTTTTGGATAATGTGGGATGCGGCTCGGTTTATGTTTTGTACCCATTTGCGTTAGATCAGATCAACGCCAGGTCACCTAGCCACGCAACTGTCCTCCATGAGCCTTGCTCACAAAACAACGCTGCTTTGGTCTGAGGTGCATAAAAATGCAGACATGCCGCGCTTTTACGTAGCATGAGTCACCTCGTTACAGCGTGCTGCAGCACATCGACTCGACTGAAGTGTCATTTTGTGATAGATCAATAAAGTTCAATGAAAGGTAACAGGGTGATGATGTGTTGTGTGGAGGCGGAGCTGCGTCCAATGAAGGCGGAGCTGTACGTTGCTACAACAGACACCAGCGTCAACAAACCCATACTGTCTGTGTACCACTAAGGAGATTACCCTTGACTTCCTGTCTTAGACACACAACAGGAAGTTGGAGGAAATATTCCTAAATGGGAGGGGGGATTTACGCTCTTAGGTATCCCCGTTGGAAGGTTTTCTCTTACTTCCTGTCCTGGTGACAACTTTAACATGCTGGATTCCCTCATCACCTTTGCCAGTAAAATTGGAGGGGATCTCCCCTGACAGAAATAAAAACCTGACAGAGGGTGTCACCGTTCTCTGCTCTATCCAAAACCAAAATAAAAGGCTTTGTTCAGAGGTGCCCTTTAAATGATGCTCTGCATCTGCCTGGGGTGACCTGGGGCTGCTCTGCTGTGGTGGCACTACAAGTCCCAGCATGGACTCAGCTGGAGGGTCCTCAATGTCCCTATCAGGCAGCAGACAGCCCAGGGTGCCCGGCCTTCCCCGGGGTTCCTGTACACAGCTCCATGTCCAGTCTGTACACAAGGGGGAGGGGGGGGCTCAACATGGCTTCCCCCTCAGAAAAGACACTCGGAATCACTACAGAGTCCGTGAGGTTGTCAGATATGCAGCGGGTGTCCGGCTGGCACCGAGCGGCCACTACTTACCGCAGGCCGGGTGATAGGTGTACGCGAGTCCCCGGCTCAGTCAGGCGGCGCAGGCCTCAGGCCGGGGCCTGGCGAGAGGTGCAAAGGCGGCCCTGGGTGGAGCCTGGCGGTAAGGGGGAAAAAGCCGCCGCGTCACGGGGAGAAGCAGCGGGCAGTGAGAGGCAGAGAAAGACCGACGGAAGGCTCGTCACTTACCGGGAGTCCCAGGAGGCAGCAGCGGCGGAGCGCGGAGACACCCCGGGCTGATGCGGCGGCCATCTTGAAAGCTGAAACCCAGGGAGGTGAGGCAGTGCTGGGAAGAGCGCGGCGGGCGGAGGGAGAGCTGCCCGACACAGCGCGGAGGGATGAAAGGCTGCTGAATGGAAGAGAGCGGTGGGCGGAGAGCGCGAAAGGCAGAACAGCTATGGGGAGCGCAGAGGGAGACGCGCGGAACAGCCGGAACAAGGGGAGGGGTCGCTGTGCGTGTGTCACGTTATGGGCGGGCCTCCAGGTCGTGCGGGGCGGAGCCGCGAGCGGACTAGGTCAGGGTATGGGGAACCAGTTGGAGAACGGCGGCCCAGGCCCCGTCCTGATTGGTCGATGACGTCACCCTCTCCGGGCGGGGCCGCGAGGTTGTTGTTGGAGGGATTCAGCGAGTCAAGAGAGGGAGGGTCGGACGTGAGTGGAATAGCGCTGGGGAGCGAAGAGAGAGCGGTCGGGGTAAAGGCGCTTGGGGTAGCGGACGAGACCACGTGACCGAGGAAGGGCAGGACCGCCGCGGTCTCCATCTTTGTTTCGGGCAAAACAAAAGGCGTCCATCTTGTTAACCCGTTCTGCGCCCGTTACCTTGAACTGTTACCCGACGTAACCACTCCCTTGTCATGCATATGCAAGAGGTTATTAATATTGGAATGTTAATGAGTCACATTTGCATATCAGTATGTACAAAGCACGGTGGAGTCGGCGGCGGTCAGTGATGAAGCTGTGCATGAAATGGTGGCAATGGAGGGAGGTGAAGAACAATCATTGATCATTACTGAGGACATGTTCCTTCAATCGCTGTATGCCGTGGCTGACCCCCAATAAACCTTTACCCCCACGGCCGGATATAAATATAATACAAACCGGGGGACTTCATCAAAACTGCAGCAGACGGCATCTGGAGCAGTTGCCCATGGCAACCAATCAGGTTCTCTCTTCATTTTGCTCAATTAAGCTTTGAAAATGAAAGCTAGAAACTGATTGGTTGCTATGGGCGACTGCCCCAGTTCTGATTCATTCCTCTCTGTTATCCACACAGGATCTCGCCAACGGAAAGATCCCGTGTAAAAAAAAAAAAAAGTGATGGTCCATAAAGTGCTTCCATTTATGTGCGTTTATAAGAGTGCGTTAAAACATTTGCATCCGTAAAATTCTTCTTCCGTTCCTCTAGGGCAGGGATGGGCAAACCACGGCTTTCCAGCTGTTGTGGAACCACAAGTCCCATGAGGCATTGCAAGATTCTCACAGCCGCAGACATGACTTCCAGAGACAGATGCCTCATGGGATTTGTAGTTTCACCACAGCTGGAGGGCTGGGGTTTGCTTACCCCCAAGGTCTAAGGGCTCAAGCTCATCAACAGCTGGAGTAGCTATTGAGGCACTACTAGTCCCATGAGGCATTGCAAGACTCTGACAGACACATACATGACTCCCAGAGGCAGATGCATCATGGGATTTGTAGGTTTCATCACAACACAGCTGGAGGGCCGAGGTTGCTCACCCCGTGTACAGCGTGTAGCGTTTTGTGGAAAATTGTGCGTATTGTTGTGTGTACGCATGTGCGTGCTGGGATTGACAACTGAGCTGGAGGAATGGAAGAAGCATTTTTCTGCATATGAATGTTTGGTGGCTGTTTACAGGTATAAATGCATCAAAGCGGAAGCACTTTACAGGCCATTGGGGCTCATACACATGTAATCAGAATACTGATATCTACACATCAACATCAGACTCACGTCATGGTCCGCAAAGCGCTAACCAATAGGCTTCAGAATTCCGTTCATCCCGCCTCCTGTGACCACCAATTAGATTTTTGCTTTCCTTTTCTCCTCAGCATCACTAAAAACACTGAGGGGAATTTATCAACACTGGAGCAGAGAGAATGTGGAGCAGTCGACCATGGCAACCAATCAGCTTCTCTATTTCATTTTCAGAGCTTTCATGAACACTCTGAGGAGAAAGACTCATAGGTTGTCATGGACGGCTGCTGCAGATTCTGTCCAGTTTTGATAAATTCCCCCCAATGTAGGTTAATAATATTTAGTTGCCACGGCAACACGGACACCTTCTCATTGAGCTGTTTCCTAAATAAAGTCAACACCGCAATATATGTTCAATAAGCACATTTAGTCCCCGTTCATATCTTCACGTTCTGTGAGCGCGTGTCACATATGTGTGCACTCATGTGTATTCACATTTGTTTTTTCGTGCGTTTGCTGAGCATCCGCCATTGATTTCCTGCCACCTGCATCCTAACAACCAAGGACCGTCGCTGATAACACACTACTAATGGGCTCCTACCGCCTGTGTCCTAGCAACCAAGGACCGTCGCTGATAACACACTACTAATGGGCTCCTACCACCTGCGTCCTAGCAACCAAGGACCGCCATTGATTACACATACTGATAGGCTCCTGCAACCGAGGACTGCCGCTGATTACACACTACTGATAGGCTCCTGCCACCTGTGTCCTAGCAACCGAGGACCATCGCCGATAATACACATACTGATAGGCTCTTGCCACCTGGAGTCCTCAGTTGCAAGGACGCAGGAGGCTCCAATAAAGCACATTCGCGGCACATGCATGCTAGCGCAAATGTTTACATGCGTACAGCACAAAACACGCTTCATAGGCCGCCACTTGAACGCAGATTTTTTTATTTTCCTTGGTTTGCACAGTTGTGTACACAGACCCATAGAGCACAATACTGCTGCATTCAGATCTGTACAAATTCCAAATCTAAATGCGTTTTTTCATGTCCGTGTGCGTGAGCGCTTGCGTGTGTTTTTGCCCAAGATACTGCATAGATAGCAGTTATTATCACGGCCGCATGTATGTGCCCTAACAGTCCGTGAAGTGCTGCTGTTTAGATGCAAAAATATCCGAAAACAGTTCACATCTTTAAAATTCTACTTCCATTCCTCCAGCGCAGTGCACATGAATTTACATACGTACATGCGTAAGTGACACAGAAATACGGGAGGCACACAGTTTTTACTCTGATTTTAAGCAGTTGTGCGCAGCGCGAGGCTACCGAGCACAACGAGGGCGCATGCGTAAACATGCCTCTGGGTCTATTCCTCTAGCTCAGTTTTCACTAAAATTGCACATGTGTCTACACCTGTAAATGACGCAGAATTACTGACCACGGGCGCAGAATTTATAACTTTGATTTTATGCAGCTGAACGCAGAGCAAAATTAACGAACACATTACGCCCGCACGCATGGGCCCGTAATATACAAAACTGCTGCGTTCCAATCAGCACAGTGGCGTAGTGGTTACCGCTTCTGCCTGGCAGCACTGGGGGTCCCTGGGAGGACAGGGACGGATGTGAATGAGCTCTGTCAATGTAAAGTGCTGTGAAAATTGTTGGCGCTATATAAATACCTGTAATAAATAATAGTTGCACTGTTGTCAGGAGATGAGTTTGGGTTACTCCTCACAAAAAAACATTCAACCACCTGAGAGCCTAATTAGGGAGCCGCCTCTGCTGCACCCACACGCACCCGTGGAACTCTCTGGAACCCTAGTGAGAGCCTGCAAACCCTCCTGACACCCTGAAGACATCAGGCAGAGAACCCAGAGCAACAGAGTATGTAGCTTCATATTATTCTGCATTGCTGTAATATGTATTTCTGAGATTTGTAGTTCTCTATAGCTGATGCAGTTCTGCATTGCTGTATAATGGTATTGGTAGTCATTATTGCTGGGATTTATAGTCCGCTATAGCTGATGGTATTCTGCATTGTTGTGTAATGTATTGCTTGGATTTGTAGTTCTCTATAACTGTTGGTAGTCATTATTGCTGGGATTTATAGTCCGCTATAGCTGATGGTATTCTGCATTGTTGTGTAATGTATTGCTTGGAATTGTAGTTCTCTATAGCTGATGGAATTCTGCAATGCTGTACAATGTATTTCTGAGATATATAGTCCTCTATAGCTGGTGGTATTATTCTGCCTGGTTGTATAATATGCTGAGATTTGTAGTCCCTCTACAGCTTGGAGTTAGTGGCAGAAGTACCAGGGTCGCAGCAGTCGTACACACGCACAGCACTGACGAGGCATCCCTCCACTACCAGTGTGCTATAATTTTCCTCAACCCATAAATTTCTCTACCGCTTCACTTCCAGGTGTGCATGTCATGAAGAAACGGGGTCATGAAAACAGCTGATTCGGATGACTCGGCCCCACTGGAAGTGACAAAGTCGAGAAAATGTATAGGATGGAGAAAAATTATAGAACACTGACTTTGACACTGTCCGGCCCCTCCCACTAACCCCCCAGTAACCTCCCACAGCTCACAGCCCAGAAGCATGAACAGCCAGCGGCGGCCTACAGTGGGTGAGAGTGCCTAAGTAGTGGACATGGAGCGGAGTAAGGCCAGAACCATGTAGGGAGCTCAGTGGGAGGAGAGCACTATCCCCCAGCCTGTCACCCCTTTCATGGACTTACTAGGAGTCCTCACATCAGCCGACCATTCACACTACCGTTACATGGATGGCAAAAATGGCAGACGGGCGGGAAAAATGCGGGGAAGAGGCAGAGCGGGAGGGGGACCAAGTTGCTGCACCATGGGCCTCTGGGTTGTACTTGTCCCCTGGGCTAAAAGTTGCCAGTCAGCCCCTGGTCTCCACTATATTGTAAAGCGCTAAGCAAATTGTTGGCGCTATATAAATCCTATATAATAATAATCACTTCCGCATTCACACTACGGAGGGAGATCAGCAAGGAGGAATATGCTGACCTTCCTCCTAACACCCTCCCGATCCGCAGGATTGAAGGTGAGGGGGCAGGAGGAGGGGGTTAATGGCGGCGGTGGCAGCATTTGAGGGGGGGGACACGCAGCCAGAACATACAAACGATCGGAGGGCTATAGAGCCGCCGATCGTTCGTATGTGAAACAGCCAGTAGCGGCTCTTCACATCGGACGGGTTTTTTCTCCCCTTTGGCGCACGCAAGGGCAGAAAAATACGGCAACCCACCGATGGGACTTTGCTGTCCGTTTTTTTGCAACGGGCGGACGGCAAATGGTTGATTAAACCTGGTAAATAAATAGTAAAATACCACATTATGGCCACTAGATGGAGTCGAGGAGCACAGGGACTAAATAGTCAAATACCACATTGTGGCCACTAGATGGAGCCGAAGAGCACAGGGAATGAATACACGTTAGTAATGAGATACTGAATAATGTGAAACCTCGCGCCACAACTCTAATCAAGTTAAGCAGCAGCTGAAATCTGTGTGGTCAGATATAACGTATGAAATGAATGGTAAAAGCCGCGCTGTGCGGCTTTTACCATTAATTTAATAAGTAATGAGATACTATTCAAGAGAGTGCTGGAGGGAATGAGCATGTAAATGTAACCATTGGTACTACAGTGATAGCAATGGTTACATCTGTATGTGTTAGCATCCTCTAAAATTGTATCTCATTGCTATTACTAACTATTGAATTCGACCAGAAGAGGAATTTCTCTAAGAGCATTCATTTTTGTCCCATTCTGACAACAGCGGGTAACTCCCACACAAACAATGTACCTGCAGTTTCGAGTGACGAATATGCTCTGCACATTTTCTTACAAATAGACCCCCCGTATCTCTTCTGCAATAAAAGATTCTCACCTAACTGTTCCCAATCCAAAAATGTACACTGACCTACAGAGTCACGTCATCCCTGCTTGGCCAATCAAGATGGCCGAAGATCCCAAACCCAGGCACAAGTGTTGGCGCCAGTGAGGGAAGCTCATAGACAGTAAGTCTTGTTTTACATGTAAGTAATATCTGGTGTTCCCACCATAGAGGTCCTGGTTTCGGCACTTCCTGTTATATGCTGACAATGTTCTGTTCCCGTCTCCCAGTCATTCTCCTGCGTTGTCACCCTGTCACATGGGCTGCTAATAAATCAGGGATGGGCATTTCCGGCCCTCCAGCTGTGCTTTAACTACAAATCCCAACATGCCTTTGCCTCTGGGAGTCATGTCTGTAACGGTCAGTCTTGCAATGCCTCATGGGACTTGTAGTTCCACAACAGATGGAGCGTCAGAGTTGCCCACCCTTGTTATAGAGGCTACATAAATGGCTGCTTCAATTGCTTATTCTGATTTTAGTGCATACTGGGAGCGCCTCACAATGTGCATTAGAAGCTGCAGCAAGTCAGAGAGAGCCCGACTCATTTCCTGGCTGGAGGACGTCCAGCATCATCTAGCTCTTTCCTCTTCAGCCTGACTGTCCCTGGCCCTTTCATTCATTGTATTTCAGTTCTTTCAATCACGGAGGCTCAGCATCACATGTGGGCGTTACCTAGGGCGGTCTGCATGCAAATGAAGCCTCCCTGGGGACGTCCACTCCTACAGCCTGACACCCGCCTATGAAGACATGTATATTGATATTTGCATAGCTCCTCCCACCAAGAGTCAGCCCACTGTTTGCATCAAGGTTAAGGGCTCTTGAGAGCAGTACCAAGGCAGGCTGCTGTGATGTTTTCATGAAGCTATGTGCAGCACCTTGCCGGCCCCTCCCAACAGCCATCATCTGCCTGCATTGCATAGAGAAGCACAGAGACCCAGTGATTACATCACTGGGTTTAATATCATGTATGCAATGAAAATGGAAAGGTTTCATTTAAAAATTGAATTATGTTAATTTGGGGGGGAGGGGGGACCAAAGAGGAAATATAAACAGATTCAATTTTAAACAGCTTTAAGTTAAGGTTTAGAGCTTGCCAGTAGTTGAACCCCTCCCCCACCCCAGTAAGAACTCATATGGATGTATTAGTGCCATAGCTGATACAAAGGAAATAGTCTCACTGGTGGGCTGTGTGGTCACATGACACAACAGTTCCCTATTTACTAACAGAGTGCAGCCATGGCAACTGTATCAGATTTCCACTGAAAGTCTATAGAAGCCGATCACCAGATCAGCAGGAAAATGTATCTGGGAATGGCGGTGAACTGAGGACATTTCTTCCACAGCTCAATAGCAACGAATGTGCGCAATGCCGACCATACACACAACAATTCTTTACCCTTTATACTATACCATAGAGGACTACAAATCCCAGCAATACATTATACAGCAATGCAGAATACCACCAGCTATAGAGGACTACAAATCCCAGCAATACATTATACAGCAATGCAGAATACAACCATCAGCTATAGAGGACTACAAATCCCAGCAATACATTATACAGCAATGCAGAATACCACCAGCTATAGAGGACTACAAATCCCAGCAATACATTATACAGTTTTTCCATCAATGGATTGTTTCTTCCCCGATGGCACATTGGGCATATCCCACATGACAATGCCAGGATTCATCGGGCTCAGATTGTGAAGAGTGGTTCAGGGAGCACGAGACATCATTTTCACACATGGATTGGCCACCACAGAGTCTAGACCTGAACCCCATTGAGAATGTTTGGGATGTGCTGGAGAAGACTTTACACAGCGGTCCGACTCTCCCATCATCACTACAAGATCTTGAAGAAGAATACAACTCGGGATGGAAATAAATGTTGTGACATTGTATAAGCTCAATGGAACGATGCCACGGCGAATGCGTGCCGTAATCAAAGCTAAAGGCCGTCCAATGAAATATCAGAATGTGTGACTTTTTGTTTGTTGGACAGGCCGGCCGCGTATATCCCAAATGCTTAAAAAATATTTACAAGGCACCAAACCGCATTGAGAGATTTCACGTCAGCAGTACAATGCACGCTGGAGAGATTTTCACCCCAAGTCATGGTCGTCCAGTGAAGGTTCCGAAAACTAAATTGACACAATGGTGCTGAATCCGAAAGACATCTAAACACAGAACACCGAACCCTTCAAGTAAAAGAACTTTCCATGGCACATCGGCAACTGACAGCTTCATGGGGGAATGGACGATTTTTGGAAAGAAAAGAACTGTAAAGCCGGCCGTACATGGGTAGATTCAGAACCAGCCGTACATAGGGAGATTCAGAATCAGCCGTACATAGGGAGATTTTGGAACCGGCCGTACATAGGGAGATTCATGTATGACATACGTTGGTGGCAGTGAAATAATTAAATATGCAAGAATCCCCCAGCACACCTACTTTGGGGTTTCGTCCAGTTTAAACCCTTCTTTTCAATATGCAATAATCAACCATCACACTTACTTTGGGGGTTACATAGTTACATAGTATTTGAGGTTGAATAAAGACATTAGTCCATCAAGTCCAACCTATTAGGATCTCATTCTAGGAGTACCCGTACCCCTGTATATTACGGTCCCTTAAGAAATCGTCCAAAAGTTTCTTGATCCTGCTCAGGCCCCACCCCTAAATATTTGGGGACTGCCCACACACATAAAATATATATCAAGCATGTAAAATAGTAGATTACACTCCACTTTTTCTAGCGGTGGAGGGATGCATGCAGGTCTGGTTCCCCCACAAGGCCACCGAGGCCAGGCCTCGGGGCGGCAGGGAGCAGAGGGGCGATAGCAATGTTGAATCCCCCGAACTACATGTTCCGGGCGGCAAGTTATTTTCTGCATTTAGCCCTGTTTTGGGAAAGCCAGGCTAAATGTAGTGTGAAGCCGCTTGTTCGTATGTTTGTTAATAGGAAAATTATAAAAAAAACAATAAGATAAAAAATAAAAAAAAGTAAACGATAAGATTAAAAAAAAGTTAAAAATAAATAAAAAAGTGATGAGTAAGAAAAAAAAACAATAACATAAAAATTAAAACTAACCCTGCCGCCCCTGCCATCCTCCATTGATGGGGGGGGGGAGAAGGGAGGGGGGGGGATTCTTATTGCAGTTTAGGATCGGGTAAACATAGGATAGGAGCTGTTGTAAAATGACCGGGTTTCAGCTGCCATGAAACCCGAACACAGCATTCAAAACCTGGACTGTCCGGGTGAACCCCGGACAGGTGACAACCCTACCCTGGATGCATGTTCCCTGTGGACTCCAAGCTGATGCTCTGGTACTGTATGTACAACTTGGAGTCCAAAGGGAGAAAAGACAAGAGAATGTTTATGGGAGGGTTTAATTATGTCCAATGTGGATAGAGTAGAGAAGGGTTAAAAAGTTTGTCAAGTTTCATTCTTCCCCAATTGCTGGTGACAGTCCCTATTTTGAGGGGTCTGTCACCAGAAAACAACCGTCACAAGCATTGTCCACAGGAGAGGATTGCTTATATATTCACACTGCGCAGGCCCAAATCCATGTGTCGCACTGCACGGGCACCAATCTTCTCTTGGGCTGGGTGCCCGCTTTCCTTCTGTGGCCACCAGAGAAAGGCAAAGAGCTTTGCAGCAAGCTAGAGGGCACTGCCAGCTTTCTGGGATGGTCAGTAATTGTGGTCCCCAGTGATGAGTTCTCCGGTAGGACTCCCTGGACCTGGAGAGGGATCTTGGCTCTTTCAATTGACATACTGGTGTTGGTGGGGTTATATTCCACTGGGCCAGGGCTGATCATGGGGTGTAGCACAGAAAGGTCTGTCAAACCTGCCAAACCTCCTTAAGCAAGCTGTCTCTGTAATTAGAGCACAGAGGGTGATTGAGTCATGATGCACAGTGTATTCCTGCACAAAGCAGCGTATTGCTGCGTGGCATTGTGTGTCCTCAGCTATCCTCTGCACAGGTATAGAGGAAGGTATACATTCATAACAACTAAACTTAAAATTAAAATCACCGTAAAATATACATTTTTATTGATTCAGATGTGCTCAGAATGTTTTATCCCAAAGTCAAGCCTGTGCGTTACTTTCCCTTGACCTCTGCTCTCTGTGCTTTACTTACACTTGACCCCTCCATTCTGAGCATGACTTACTCCTGATCTCTGCTCTCTGTGTGCTACTTACTCCTGACCCCTCCATTCTGAGTACTACTTACTCCTGACCCCTGCTCTCTGTGCTTTACTTACACTTGACCCCTCCATTCTGAGCATTACTTACTCCTGACCCCTGCTCTCTGTGCTTTACTTACACTTGACCCCTCCATTCTGAGCATTACTTACTCCTGACCCCTGATCTCTGTGCTTTACTTACACTTGACCCCTCCACTCTGCGCATTACTTACTCCTGACCTCTGCACTATGTGTGTTACTTACTCCTGAGCCCTGCACTCTTCGCATTACATACTCCTTACCCCTGCACTATGTGCATTACTTACTCCGACTCCAGCTCTCTGTGTGTTACTTACACTTGACCCATCTATTCTGTACGCTACTTACTCCTGAGCCCTGCTCTCTGTGCTTTACTTGACTCCTCAACTCTGTGTGTTACTTATTCCTGACCTCTGCTCTCTGTGCGTTACTCCTGACCCCTGCACTCTGTGCAGTACTAACTCCTGACCCAGAGCAGGGTAGGTTCAGGTTTTGTTTAACTCCTTTAATTCTCTCCCACTTTTACTGCAATTCGGACACAGGCACGATTTTGTACACACAGATCCTTTCACTATTTGAGGTGCCCAAGACATTTCATCTTTATGCCTTGAATATCTGCTTCTTGATTCACAAATCTTCGACCAGTGGTTTGAGGACATGTTAAAAATGGGGGGCATGCCTTTGAGGGTGTGGCTACCAATGGGGGCATGTGACTTTGTGGGTGTGGTCAGTATGGTGGTTTTAATTTGAAAATCTTGGAACCTAGTGAGTCCATTTTTGCTTAGGGCTGTTTTACATTTGGTGAAGTTTGGCCACTTATTCAGATCTGTTCTGAGCTAGCTTTGGTAGTTTTTCACCTTCCTTTAGGTTGCATCTCTAGTATGGTTGTTAGGAAAGTGTCACCCCCTGCTTCTGATCAGTCTGTTCCTGTCCAGTCTGTCTCTATGCCAGCAGTTCCAGTCCAGCCTGCCTCAGTGCCAGCTGATTCAGACCAGCAGGTCCCTGTGCCTGTCTGCAGTTAGTCGGCTTCCCTGTCATCTTCTTCTCTGGCTTCTGCCACCCCGCATCTGGAACTCCCAGTACCCCATCCTTCCCTCTCTGCAATAAATTCTTCTCACTTCTTCCCAAGAAGTAGATTCATCCTTTGGACAGACTCGTTCATTCTGCCAATTGTGGGCCTCGGCCATTCTTCAAAGTTGCTCTGCTCCCCAACTTGGCTCCAAAGACCCTACATCCTATCTCTGCTTCTGTGGTCTTGCACTCTGAATCTGCTCCAGAAGACCAGCTCTTTGACTCAGTTCCAGAAGCCATGCACCCCTTCTCTGCTTTATTGGTCTTGCACCCTGTCTCTGCTCCAGACGTTGTGCATCCCATCTTGCCTTTTGAGGTCTTGCACCCAGAATCTGCTGCAGAAGTCCAGCTGTTTGACTCTCTAGAACTTATGGACCCTATCTCCGTTTCAAAGATGCTCTTTTCACTCCATTTCTGTTTTCGAGGACTTGTAGTTTGATATGTCTTCTGAGGCCCCGTTTGCTATTTCAACTTCAGAAGGCTTCGTAGACCCTGTATCTTTAATCAGTTTCTCAGGACCTGCATGCCAATTTAGCCTCCGCAATCCTGCAGTTTGATTTTTCTGACTCTCCACCTGCTACCTGGCGTGACTCCAGTGTTAATGTTGAGCTCCCCCCAGCTGAGTGGTACTGAGTCTCTATTTTTATCACCCGCCTGGCATGAAGTGCCTGTCTGGCCTGAGATTCTTCCATTCACGACCTGCCTGAGTTCCTTTTTCAGCCAGTTGCTCTGCTTGCATCAATGCCTGGTGGCCCAAACACTCACTCTAAAAACTGATAGTTGTACTTACAATGAGAGACCTATTAGTAGAAATCCTCTGGGGCGTTTGAACTTTTCTGTGACGTAGATGTAACTGCAAATCCAGGTGTGTTAGGGGACCCAGGTTGGGTAACAAGTGCCCTGGAAAAGAACTAGGTGGCTGTCTACTTGCTGAGAATGTCCTAGAGAACCAGGCCATCTACTGGGATTGGAGTGGAGTGTCCTAATATTTCAAAACACCTTGGCGTCAGCAGGCCCGGATTCCCCACAAGGCCACCGAGGCCCGGCCTTGGGGCGGCAGGGTGCAGAGGGGCAGCCGCGGTGTCATTGTGGGGAAGTTGCCCTCTCTACATTCAGTCCTGCTTTGCACAAGCAGGACTAAATGTAGAGTGAGGCAGCCAATTGTTCGTTTACATGTGAACTCTGCGATGTCGCGGAGATCACATGTAAACAGTGTGCAGCCTCCCCCCCCCCTTGCACTTACCCCTCTCCTCTGGTTCCGGGCTCCCTCGCCGAGTCTCTCACTACAGTGAGCAGAGTGGCAGGGTTAAAAGTAACCCTGCCCCCTGTTTATGCTGTAGACAGTGAGAGGGGAGAGCTGTGCTCTTCCTCTCTCACCTGTCACAGGAGTTCCATCGCAGAACCTGGCCTTAGTGCGGCAGGGAGAGTAAATCTGGCCCTGGGCGTCAGGGTTCCTGTGTTTTGGAAGGCTCCAATTGTCTTGTTGGATGTCCCTGGAGGTCCCTGGACCTGAAGGGTGCAGTTCCATTGTCTACCTGCAGGTGTCTCCCAGCAGGTCCCAGAAATTAGTCTGCACCTGATACTGACTGCTGACATGGTATTTACCCTCCACCTGCGGAGTCTTATTACTTTACCTGTATAATCTGATCTGCTGCTTCTTGAACCATCTCCCTGTACCCATTACCTTGTAACTGCTATTCATTCTAGTCCTGTTCCTGATCTGTTTTGCTTACTGTCCTTGTACCCCCGCCTGTCTCTGCTTTACCTAATTTCCCCTTCTGCTCTGTACAAAGCTAGAGGTACCCATACACTGCCCGATTCTCGTACAAGAATCACTGGAAATCCCGCGATCGTACGAGAATCGAGCAGTGTGAACGAAGATGTGCGACCGTTTCTACTGTACGGTCGCACGTCTTTTGTCTAAGGAGCACGCGCACACTGCCCGTTCAGCATTGCAGTCATCGGAAGCCCGCCCCTCAAGGGGGCGGGCTTGCGATGATCGAGAGTGGGATCTGCCTGTCCAAGATGGGCAGATCGTACGTTTTTTTAATCACTTTACAACCATCGCAAGACTAAGGTCTTGCGATGGTTGTAAAGTGTATGGGCACCTTTAGTTATCGCAAGACTAAGGTCTTGCGATGGTTGTAAAGTGTATGGGCACCTTTAGTTAGAGGAAGACTAAGGTCTTGCGATGGTTGTAGAGTGTATGGGCACATTTAGTTAGCGCGGAGCAGGTGCAGAGCAGAGCAGTTACAGACCGGAGCAAAACTGCGTCCAATGTATTCCAATGGTATTTTTAGCTCCAGTTCACATCGCATCGTTCAGTTCCGGAGCCGGTCCAGAGCAGTTAAAAAAACTGCAGCAGGCCCTATTTTACCTGCTCTGGAAGGCATGCAAACACATCAAAAACGGCTGGAACACACTGAAAGTCAATTTTAAACTAAAAAAAAACAAAAAAACGGCCCGGAACGCATCAAAAACCCTGCAAAACGCGGCACAACCCACTGCACTGCGTGGGCAGACCTGCTCTGCATTTGGTGTGAACAAGGCCTTACAGACCCCCTGCCCTATTGCATCCTACAAAGCACACCACACTCTAAGGCCCGGTTCACATCTGGGCATTTTGTAGCGCGTTCCTACGCTCTGCAAAACGCTCAAACACCGAAATCCCATTATTTCCCATGGGTATGGTTCACACCTGGGCGTATTACAGGCCGTATGAACGCGCTACAAAACGCCCTATGCCCAAAGAAGTACAGGAGCTTCTTTGGGGCGTTTTTGCTGCGCGTATCCATTGGGATACAGCCAGGTAGCCCTCAAAAACGCGCGTTTTGTTGTGCGTTTTTTTACCGCGAACCGCTTAGGCTGGGTTCACACCTAGGCATATCG
Source organism: Nanorana parkeri (assembly GCF_000935625.1). Classification (NCBI taxonomy): domain Eukaryota; kingdom Metazoa; phylum Chordata; class Amphibia; order Anura; family Dicroglossidae; genus Nanorana; species Nanorana parkeri. The sequence continues at coordinate 128,061 of NW_017306819.1, forward strand.
AATATGCGCGTTGGTTTTCACATGTTGAGCGTTTTACAGAGCGTAGGAACGGACTGTAAAACGCCCATGTGTGAACCCGGCCTTACAGGGTTGTTCACTAAGCCCTCGTTCACACCTGAACGTTTTGTAGTGCGTTCTACGCTCGACGAACGCTCTACAAAACTCTCAAAAATATAAATCCCATTGTATTCAATGGTCTCGTTCCCACCTTGGCATATTTCCGCCCGTCCCTAACGCCTGTCCCTAACGGCCGTTTTGTTGCGCGTTTCCATTGGGATACAGCCAAGTAGCCTTTGGAAACGCGCGGCGGTCGCGCAACTTTTTTACCGCGAATCGCGGTAAAAAAGCGCGCGACAGACGCGCATATGCAATACGCCTAGGTGTGAACGAGACCTTAAGGGCCTGTTCACATGAGTTTCAGGTCCTGATCAGGTCCGTATCAGCAGACGCGGTGCTACTAATGCAGTGCGTTTTGGCCGTGTTTTTGATGCGTTCTAGTAAAAAAAAAAATTTTTTTTTTTTTTTTGCTGGAGTGGGACTGTTAGTATGTTAGCTGCAGCGCAGTGCATTTTTGATGCGTTTTTGACGCGTTTGCATTTCCTGACCGTACAAAATGTGCCATGCAGTATTTTTCTGTCGTAACCTGAATGGACTGCGCACGTGAGAACTGTAGCCCATAAAACACACAGGGATACATTGGGATGCATTTTTAGTGCAGGAGCGTACGGATCAGGTCAGCGCAAAAAACGGACGTCGTGTGAACAGGCCCTTAGGGCTAGTTCACACCAGCCACAGTGCGTTCCGCCTAAGGTTGCCATCTGTCCAGGATTCACTCGGACAGTGCGGGTTTTACATTTTGTGTCCGGGTTTCATGGAAGCTGAAACCCGGACACAAGATGTCAGGCAGACAGGGGGAACCAAAATTAAGATAGGGGCTACTGGCCCCCCCACTTTAAAATAGTCTCGACTGTGATATTTACATATGAATGGGTGGCGCTATTTACATATGAATAAGCCGCGACTCATTTTCCCCCAAAAAATTCCATGCGCCGCTAGAGTGTTCGGGTTTCGATGGAAGAAAAGGTGGCAACCCTAGTTCTGGCCCAATTGGTGCTGGAACGCACTGGATTGCATTGGTGGGAGGGGGCATGGCGGTGCATTGAAGTTAATGGCACCGCAGCCACGCCCTCTGGCCACAATGCGATCGCCCGAACGCGTGGCACATCAGTGCCTGCGTATCAGACCGGTGCAGTCAGAAAATATGCTGCAAGCACTATTTTTTTCTGACTGCACTGCACCGGAACGCAGGCACTGATGTGCCATGCGTTTGGGTGCAGGCGATTGCATTACAGCCTGGAGGGTGTGGCTGAGGTGCCATTGACTTCAATGCACTGCCGCGCCCCCTCGCGCCCCTGAACCCAGGAAGCCGACCAGAAAGCGAACCAGTGCGTTCCGGCACCAATCGGGCCGGAATGCACTGTGGCTGGTGTGAGCTAGCCCTTAGTGAATAACCCTGTTATGGTCTCTATGTTACCATTCTGGATCTCTCCTTGCCATCTTGTGATTATAAGTGGTGTTGCAGATGTTTTGGAGTGAGAAATGCTAGTTGACCGGCTTGTCACAATGGTCAAGTAGCCTTAATACTTTATAAGTTGCCGACCCAGAGCAAGTCAAGCTTGAATCTTTGACTTCCTTCTGACTTGACTGACTGGACACTTGTTCCAGGTCAGTAATATAAAATACTGAAGCCAGAAACAGCCTGGCAGATAGCATCTTCAGAAAGAAGTCAGCAAAGGCAACATCCAGATTTCTCACAAGAGATTACCTGAAATGACCGCCGAGAGTATTCAACTCTCGCCAGCCATGTTACTGTATGTTATATTTACCTGACAAGAACTTGTTACCATGGTAACACGGGAAGCTAAAGGTACCTCTATGGAACGTATGTGAACAAAGGATTATCATACGGTATGGATCACACAGGCAGAGGGCTTTGATGTTAATGTAATCCATGTAATATTGTTAAAAAATAGACTTTATTCGGTTTAACAAATAAAGGCAACAAAGAAACAAATAATACAAATACATACAGTAAACCCAAGAGGTGCACGCAGACTGGGGGTACAGCATCAATGTGGCCACAGAGGTAGATTAGATACAGAAGCAATCAACCACAAAGTACAAGGTATGATGTGAAGGATCATAAAGAGGTGTAGGGGGATCAGAGAGGTCATCAGCTTGTTCCAAATAACCCAATGAAAAAGGTACCAAAGGTCAATAAGGGTTCGAGCACACAACTCTATACATGTCAAAGGGGGAAGGAGAGGGGTCAAGAGAGAAGAAAGAAATGAGAAAAGAAAGGTGGGCCCACCTGGGGCGAGATCTAGCCTATTAACGAGGCATTAGGAATGTCATAGTGACAAATCACAGGTAGGGTTGGAGACCAGTAGAGTAGAAAAAGTCAATCCATGTGTTCCTTGTAGCAATAAATGCCGGGTAGTGGTCGGTCACTTGGGCTATAAGTTCCCCCTTTTGTATATTAGTGTCAAGTTCCTTAGAGAGGAACTATCACGTACCTGGTGGAGGACCGATTAGCTGAGGAGGCCTCCCTTGCGGCTCTTGTCTCACACCCCTGGATGTGGAAACAGGAAGCGAATAGACAGAGAGAAGCACGGGTGCCAAAGTGTTCAGACACGGTGCCTGGTAGAAGTCCGGCAACTGGATCCCTGGAAGGATGAGCAGGGCTGGTGCACAGCTGTGATGTCAGCGAGGTTTGCAGCAGAAACTGGAGGGAGGTCAAACAAGCCAGGGGTCAAGCCAGACGGTCACCACGGTACAGAAGGAGCAGGCAGAGTCCAGATAACAAGCAGAGGTCAGGGGCAGGCAGCAATCAGTCGAAGTCAGCAGCAATCCGGGTCGCAGTAACAGGCAACAGATCAGCAGGAACACAAGTACAAGTTGAAAGACCATTCAGCACTGACCCATTGGGCCAGCTGGTTTAAATAGGAGCATCTATTAAGAGGGCCGTGAGTCACTTCCTGTGCACCACTGTGTCACTCCCGGCTATGGCCTTACATGAACTTTACCCTCCAATTTAGTTTCTCCCAAAACTTGACTTTTAAGGCATGCCAACTGTCAAATGGCTGGTGTTATAGCCGATCACATGGCACAATGGCAACTACAGTCCAAATAGGGGCAAAATTGGCACAATCCTTTGCTGTAAGGGATAGAGGTTGTAATTCCACTTTAACCCAGTCTATGCGGTGGTTGTTGTCCTCCAATGTCTGGTAGGGCTTAAACAGTGTAGAAGAGAAAGTGGAGGAGGCCTTTTTTTTTGCTGCGATAAGGTCTCTGAACAATGAGTACCCATGATTTGGGCACACAGTTGAAAAATAGAGTTCCAATAGGGTCAAATAAGACTCCAAATATGAAGCAGGGACCCTAACTCACCTCCACATTGCCAACATCTATCTAATGCCAATGGGTAGAATTTGTATCGGTCAGAGGGGCCGTGGTACCACCTTGTAGTTAAATTCCTCTGTCTGACTAGCTATGCTAGGTCAAGAAAAAGAGATTCTACCAATCAGAGTCCTCAATAAGGTTGCCAAGCTCTCTCTCAGTTCCTGGTTTAAAATGGGAATGAATGGCACAAGATGTTACATAATGGAGAAATGATGTGCGGACAATCATCATTATTTCTACAGAGGTCCTCAGTAGGCGTTCAGTCCCTTGAGAGCAGGCCTAGGGCATCGAGTTGTACAAGAAAATGTATAAGTTGGAAATAGTGCATTCACCGTCCCCGGTAAGGGTTTTATCATTGGGCATATCTCCTAACCTTCTGAGATGAGTAAGAGGGACACCTTCCAGGACAGTGTACTTGGGCAAAGGACACACCCCTGCCATATCCCCAGTTATGCCAACGATTAAGAATTAATATGTCAAAAAAGATTGGTTAAACCCAGAATTGTTTTTTTTTCCACCATTGCTTTTCCTTTATACTTGGTAGTTAAATAAAACACGTTCATAGATATCTGTACATCAGACCAAGCTGAGGGACAAATGATGAGGAAGGAGGGACAGAGGGGTGTGGTTCCAAATGAGGGACATTTGGGAGGTATGTCCTTGAGGCACAGGACAGTCAATGGTGTGAGGCCCATAGAGGTCTCTGAAAAACCAGGACTAGGGTTACGATCTGTGCCATCGTAAAAACCGCTTGCATAGTAAGCCAAGGGGGAAATTTGCGGTTCCCAAGAGGAGAGTCAATGTTCCCACTTGAGAGGACATGTTATAAGCATGAATCACAGCATCCCATACGTATATAAGGGAGTTCATGATGGGAGGAAGGGAGTGGATGATGCTTTGGTTGAACCCACAGCAAAGAAGTAAGAAAAACAGGTGAGATGCTGTCCGATGGACACCCATAATTTAATTTGTATTTGGAGGAACTAATCAGATATTCCACTCAGTACCGCTGTCATATAGTAGAGTGAATAATCCATGTAATATTAATGTGGAATAGCATCAGCATAGTATTTGCACAGCACTTCATTTCAAGGGATGGTTTAAAGCAGGGGTGCCCACTATTTTTCGTCTGGAGATCTACCAACGAAAAAAACACCTGCATTCAGGGGCGGGAGGGGGCGTGGCGGTGCATTGAGGTCAATGGCACTGCAGCCAGGCTTCGCAGGCAGGCCCTTGCCCACAGTGCGATCGCCTGCATTATTGCCTGTGTTCCAGTCCAGTGCGATCCGCAAAAATGCTGCGAGCACTATTTTTGAAGATCGCACTGGACCGGAATGAAGGCACTAACATGCCTGCGTTCCGAGTGCGGGCGATCGCACAGTGTGGCGATGCCATTGACTTCAATACAGCACCACACCCCCTCCCGTACCTGAACGCAGGGAGTCGGCCGGCTTACATTCCAGTGCGCCCTACATGTCCCGGCGTCCTGTCCTCCCGTGGTGCTCGTGTGGCCGACGTTGCACATGGGGTGTCCTACACCTTTCCATCTGCAGCGTCTGGCACATTCAGCCGGCAGCTGCACGAGCAGCACGGGAGCATAGCCGTAGCCAGCTCCTTTTGCACCTGAGGCAAGGAAAACACAACATTTTTTACATTTTTTTTTTACTATTTTTTATTTTATTTTCATTATTTCTTTTTTTTCCCCGTAATTTAATTTTTTTTTTTTACTCTTGGGGGGGCTTCGGGGAAATATTAGGGGTCTAAACAGCCCCCTGATATTTCCCTTTTAAAAAAGAAAAAGAAATTGAGGACACAAAGTCCTCAATCTCTTTTTCTGCAACCTCTATTCTAAATAAATGGAAAGCACAGAGGCTTCCCATTCATTCAGAAAATATTTTACTATCAAGCAGTTTCTGAATGGGGAGGAGCCTCTGTACAGAGTGCTTCTCCCCATTGAGAAACTCATGCATGAACAGGACGTGATGTAAATCACATCCTGTTCATTCATTTATAACTGGGGACACATAGTACAGTACTATGTGTCCCCAGTTATTTACAAACACTGGAGTGATCAGACGATCGCTCCAGTGTTTGTCCTGCACATAGGATTGGTACATACTAGTGACATGTACCGATCCTCTGCTGCTCGTCCACGCACAGGGGGGCTGCAACTTCTCTTGATCTCCCCTGCTCTCCCGGGCAGAGGCAGCGGGGGATCCGACGAGAAGTGAAAGAGCACTTCAGCCGCGGGGGGAGGGAGTGGGCGTTCCTTCACTTCTTCTCGGATCCCCGCTGAGGAGAGCAGCGGGGATCCAGAGAAGCGGCGGGAGGAGAGGACATGGCGATCTACCAGTGATCGCTACGCGATCGACCTTGTGGGCACCCCTGGTTTAAAGTTTAGTTTTATCGGTATATGAATTATGAAATAGGAAACCTGCTCTGTGAAATTACCATGCAAATATTGTTTTATGTGCCGGTCTCATGTATGCTTGCTTAGGCCTCTAAAGCAGCGGTCGCCAACCTTATGGACCACTCAATTCATAATTTTAAATCCCGCGGACCACTAATATGAATTTAAGAAAAAATAATAATATATATATATACTCATAATTTTTGTTTCCTCATATATAAATATATGCGTGTGTGTGTATATATATATGTATATATATATATATTGTGGGGAACAAGTCTCAATGTAGAGGCAACTCACAGTCTCTTCAACAAAATTGCCAGCTTTAATTCCAGACAGCAATCAACAAAAAAAAAAGGTAACAGGCATCCAGCCCAGAAAATTAAATTGGCATAAACAAATAAAAGTCCGCTCCACTGAGCCTAAAGGTGCCCATACACTGCATGATTATCGTACGAGAATCGCGGGAAATCCCGCGATCGTACGATAATCGCAAAGTTTATGGAAGGCGATCTGTCCAAGATGGGTAGATGGTACATTTTTTAAATTACTTTACAACCCTCGCAAGACAAAAGTCTTGCGAGGTTTGTAAAGTGTATGGCCACCTTTACTGGGTATTAGCAATAGTCCTCTGAGCTGGGTCCGTTTCCTCTATGGGAACAGTTACAGTCCATCCACAGAAACCTGTCCTGCTGACAGGCTTGGCTCCAAACACAGAACTTGCTGCATTCACCACACGTCTCTCCTTGCACTGAAACAAACTTCCCCCAGCTAGGTGCAGCTGCACACTAATGAAGTCCTGTGCAGTCTTCACTAAACTACGGTCCATGGAACTAGGAGTTTGTCCCACCCAGAGCTCTATCAGACTCCTAGTAACACCAGCCCCAGGATTTGTTTTACCAATACAAGGTAAAGAGCTATTTTTCTTTACCTCCAAATCTATGCTGGCATTACCTTAGATTATGAATCTAAGGATCCGTGGAGGAATGTATATACCATCTATCACTTTTCCTGCCAACCTGGCAGGTTTTACTGGCACCCTGTTACAAAATATATATATATATATATATACATGCCCCCCCTAGCTTCAGGCCTAGAGGAGCGGCACAGGCTTCAGCTTCTCAGATGCCCGCTGCTCTCCCCCACCTGTATGGGCAGAGGACTCTGTGTTCCCAATCTCTTTCTATTTCAAAAGGGAAATGTCAGAGGTCTGTTTAGACCCCAAATATTTGCCCGAATTCCCCGGATACTAAAAATGTTTTCATTAGTTTCGTCAAACTAAACATATTTTTATGCTATTTTGGATTTAGCCACCAGGGCATACGTGCCGCCATCCCGGAGGCGGGGCACTTGACGTCACATACCGCGCACGTCTGTGGGGGGGCACAATTTTCTGTTCTTGCCTAGGGCGCAAAAGGAGCTAGCTCTGTCCGCAGTCGCTTCAGCACCCACCTTTCAGCACTAGGGGCATTCGGTAAGGAGTGCGGCAGTTATCTACAGTTACAACAACGTGCGTTAACACGCGTGTATCCACGCACCTAAACGGGCCATAAAGTGTATACAATTCAATATACAAACAGATCCTTCTGAAATGCTCCACAGAGACATCAAACACAAAGGCCTTTGTGCACTTGGCTCTATGTATGATCCCAACATTAAACCTCCCGGGGCCCCAAGGTACAATAAACCCTACGTTGCTACAATCAGATGCAAGGCGGGCCCCTGAACTTGCAGCATAAATGACTACGGCAGCCTGTGGCTTCCTGGTGACATCCAGCCAACTAGAAGAAGAAGGCCTGACGTCTGCAGGTAGGCCAAGAGGTTCATTGCATGGGGGGGAATGATGCATGGACAGCCATCATAGAGAGGACCAGACCTGAGCACACAATAGTTCCTCTTCCCCCCTCCCAGCACAAAGGCGAGCAGCAGCTGGTGAAGGGAGGAGGAGGAGGAGGGAGTCAGCTGAGAGGGGAGGAAGCATCATATGATACAGAGGAAGGAGCAGAGCTACATGAGTGTGACATTGTATCCCCGGGTACAGGGAGCTCCTATGTAAGGTAAGAGGCCTTCGTTACCATCCATGGTCACCATTATATCATCGCACACAGATGGGTGACCAACATACGCTCAGGATTTCCTGCACCACCTCTCATGGCTGTATACAGTACGTCTGGACTGTACGAGCGCCGACTGCCTATTTTCAGTCATGTGCTCTGGTATACAGGCATCGTAGACTTGTATATACAAGATATGTATTGTCGTGGATGAGCCATTTTGTTGCATCGCTTGACACGGTGACCTCTGGTCCCTGCCTGGTCATGGCCCAGCAAGGCAAAGGCCTCATTCGCAATGGCGGTGACATGCGCTCGTTTATAGGACGCATATACATGGCTGTCATGATTTTCAATGGTCTAATGCATGCTGTGCGTTATGTTAGGGTCACCATGCACATTACAATACAACCATTTTACTAATGCTATGTAATATGAGGACCTGCCTAAACTATCCAGTCAACTTGTATCCAATCAGGCCGGCCCTTGTGCGGCATACTTGTTGGTAGATCTAAGGCTAGGTTCACACCTGCACAACACCCGGGACGCGCGGTCCTGCACAATGCGATTTCCGCGCGGCCCCATTGATTTCAACGGGGTGACATCCGTGCGTCAGTCGCAGAAAAAAGGTGCAAGTACCTTCTTTTTACGATTCACAACGCGTGGCTGCTTTAGCCGCGATCGTGTTCTGAAGCACGGGCGGAATCACGGCGGAAAACTGCGCAATCTGCCCGGTCGCGACTGGGGTGTCATAACAAAATAATGGCACCCACAGTGTGATGGGCTCACACCCTGGCGACTCCTGACCGTGCGGCAATCCGCGCGGACTCGTGCACGATTGCCGCGTGGTGAGGTGTCGCCTAGGTGTGAACCTAGCCTAAGTGCCTGTTCACACGACGTCCATTTTCTGTGCTGACCTGATCCGTACGCTCCTGCACTCAAAATGCATCCCAATGTATCCCTATGTGTTTTATGGGCTACAGTTCTCACGTGTGCAGTCCGTTCAGGTTATGACAGAAAAAATACTGCATGTCACATTTTGTACAGTCAGGAAATGCAAACGCGTCAAAAACGCACTGCACCTAACATACTAACAGCCCCACTCCAACTGGAACGCATCCAAAACGCGGCCAAAGCTCGCGGTATACTTAGACGCCGCAGCCGGGGCGGATCCCGACATCGATGTCGAGATCCGCCCAGCTGCGTGAGTGACAGCTGGCTCTGCCTATCTAGAGGCAGAGCCAGCTGTACCCGCCCCCTACCGTCCATTTTTTCTTTTGGTGTTTTTGTCCTACTCCAATGTGGGAGCGTTGCCCCGTACAGGGGCAGCAATAATGGATCTCTAGCAGTCTCATGTAATTATTATACAGGATTTATATAGCGCCAACAGTTTGCGCAGCGCTTTACAATATAAGGAAGACATTACAATCAGAATACAAGACAAGATGGTAAGGAGGGCCCGGCCCCTGAGGGCTTACTATCTAAGAGGGAGGGGCCAGTGATACATGAGGAGGTGTCTGTGTGGGGATGAATTGTTTGAGAACGTGATGGTACAGTGGTTAGGTTGAGGTGGGATAGGCTTCCCTGAAGAGATGAGTCTTAAGGGATCGCCTAAAGGCAGTCACAGGTCGGCTAGAACTATGAGGTGAGTGGAAATCACTCGCCTCATAGTTCTCCTTTAATTGATCCCAAAAAATGTTTGGGTTGGATTTCGGCTCTGCAGAACGCAATGCGTCTGTATGAAGGTTGCTGAATGTGAAAGTGACATTTCCTTATCAACATTTACTTATCCCATGGGCTGGGCACCGCCGGCTTTCTGTTGACCCGTCAAACCCCAGAGAACACACACATTTTATTGGAAGGATGTGACTTTCATATTCATTTATATGTGAAGGATGAAACAATGTAGAAGTGTAAAAGAGGACCTGTCATATAACACAGAAAGGTCTACCACACATGTAGGTAACCTTAGCACTGCAGCTGCTGTGGAACTACAAATTCCATGAGGCATTGCAAGACTCTGACAGGCATGACTCGCAGATGCATAATAGGATTTGTAGTTTCACCACAGCTGGAATGCCGAGGTTGCCTACCCCTAGTCTACCAGTAACACCACTGCCCCAGTAAATGCTGAACTGCCAGCTATGCATATTCGGACACGGGTCAACATGATCTTGTTCTTGGTCAGGGGTATTCAATCTTGACACTCTAGCGGTGGTTAGCCTACAATTCCCATTCTACCTCTGGGCGTCGTGGCTGTCAGTCTTCATGGGACTTGTAGTTCCCCCACAGCTGGAGTGGCAAGGTTGCCTACTCATGTTTTACATAAATGAAAGCTTGCACTTGCAGAAGACCCTGTTCATACCTGACGTGCGGACACCATGGTATCTTTGATGCTAAAGAGAACAATGGTGGCAATGTTCCCGTTACCCCCCCGCCCCCTTCCCCGCCTCGAGGACATTAATTAGGTCCACCATGATGATACAGGCCTCTAAACATCAGGTAAGCCCGATCAATAGGATCCCATCACATATTGGTGGAATGAGGCACTGTGTGCTGTGTTCCATTCTGAGGTTGTGTTGGTGACATTTAAGTTAAGTGTATCGCTAGTCACATTTTATTTTTATTTTTGGATAGGAAGGTGTTTGAACCCTTGTCGTCAAGTAAGGATGAAGCTATCACACCAACAGAGTTTTTTTTTTTATTAGAGAAGTGGAATAAGAGAGCCAACAAGTTTTGGGGTGTAATGCTTGCCCCAGTACCAGAGGTCAGGGACTATAGCTGGAGATTGTGAGCATCACCTATACAGCCCCCGCTCCCTCAAAGGGGATCTATGGTCAAAAAGTACAAATAAATCTGTATTTCTATATTGGAGTTTCCATAAGTTCTATCCCTCTCCTAATAACCAGATCACTCTAGAAGTTTGTAAACTTAAAGTGACATTAAACCCTCAGATTTTTTAACATAAACCAATACTGTAATGTGCGCCTTACTGTAATCCATGGTTGTTTCCCTTCTCTTTGCTGCTCTTCCTTTTAAATCTGTATCTGTTCTCATGCTGGGCAGAACTTCCGTTTTGCAGCAGACTGCCTTGTCTCTGAAATAGATACATGGTGTCTGTGTATAGGTTTGCAACCTGAGCCAGCACTACAGGAAGAGGCCCTGAGCTGCAAAGGAGAAGTTCTCCCCAAGCATGAGAAGACATGAGGATTTAAAAGGAAGAGCAGCAAAGAGAAGGGAAACGACCATGGATTACAGTAAGGCGCACACTACAGTATTGGTTTATGTTAAAAAATCTGAGGGTTTAATGTCACTTTAAAGGAGAACTATGGGGTCAGTGCTTTTCCCCATAGTTCTCCTAAGGGTAATGGGAGAACACAAACTAGCGTCCTCCCGTCACCCGAAGCTCAGCTACAGCTTGCGGTATACTGAGACGCTGCAGCCGGGACAGATCCCAACATTACTGTCTGGATCCACCCAGCTGCGTGATTGACAGCTGGCTCTGCCTATCTAGAGGCAGAGCCAGCTGTACCCGCCCCCTCCCCCGTCCGTTCCGACAGTCAGCGCTGGAGAATCGGAGCGGGGAGTCGGGGGAATCCCTGCAGGGAGCCGTGAGTGACAGTCACGGCTCTCTGCAGGGATAGATCGAGAAGTGAGCGAGTGAAGGTATGTGTTCGTTCACTTCCCGATCTATTGAGCCGACCTGTGACAGTTTCATTGTCACAGGTCGGCTAGAACAATGAGGCTGCGTGATTTTCATTCCCCTCATAGTTCTCCTTTTAATTATTGAAAATGCCCATAGGATGGACTTCCTCAATGTACTGACACCATTTCACTCAGCCCTGTGAATATGATCCTTCTGGTGTCGCCACTCTAACCAAGCCTGCTGTCCGAACTTCCCACAATCTAACATCATCACTGCTTGCTGGAAGCAATGCATGGTGGGATATGTGGATTTAGTAATCGAGCAGCAGGGAAAGAGGCGTGAAGCACACTGGGAATCCAGAAAGTTGTTGGAAGTGATGGACAGCTTCCCTGAACTTCCTGTCCTGTACAGGATCACAAGGGAGAGCACATTCTCCAGCAGCTGTCTATCTACTAGCAGGGAGAGGAGAGGTGGGAGGAGTAGGGAGCAGGGGGCCATGGAGGCCTTTGAGGACACACACACACAGCTTTCTAGCACACACGAAGGTGGCTCCATATGACTCTGCAAGGGAAAGGATATCAGGACCAGTGCTCAGGGGACCAGCTGATTCTGCAGGAAAACTACACTTTTTAAGATTCAGGAGCAGCATCCATTGTAAGTGATTTCATCAGCATTTGAAAAAGCTTTGACTTTAATATCACTTTGATTCGTGTCTTTTATATCTTCCCGGAGTTCAGCTTTCTGTTCAGTGTTATGATCTTACTTCAAAGATATGCAGAGTTAAATAACATGGTTTAGAGTTCAAGTACTACTCTTTATTGGCAAACTCCAAAGACTGAAAATACAATATCTGGAAGGAGTTATGTAATTTGTGTCAGGCGCGCCCCATGAAGAAATCCGACGTGTTGTGAAATTTGGTGTTTTCAGTCTTCAGAGTTGGCCAATAATCCCATTAACTCCAAACACTCCATCAGTGGTGAGCCCAGCGCTGTACACATTGTTTCTACTCCGTAACGTTGTGCAAACAAAAACTGTTACATTAAAGTGACACTTAAATCTTAAAAATACATTCAGGTCCCTTAAAGGAGAACTATGAGGTGAAATGAGTGAAAATCCCTCCTCCTCAAAGTTCGAGCCGACGTGTGACAATGAAACTGTCACAAGTCCGCTCTATAGATCGGGATGTGAGCGAACACATACCGTCACTCGCTCACTTTCCGATCATCTCCCTGCAGAGAGCGGGGACTGTCAGTCATCACCCCCCACAGGGATTCCCCCGCTCCGATCCTCCAGCGCTGACTGGCGTAAAGGACGGTGGAGGGGGCGGGAACAGCTTACTCTGCCTCTAGATAGGCAGAGCCACCTGTCACTCATGCAGCTGGGTGGATCTCGACAGTAATGTCGGGATCTGCCCGGGCTGTGGCGGTCTCAGTATACCGCAAGCTATAGCTCGCAATATACTGAGCTTTGGGTCACGGGAGGACGTTAGTATATGTCCTCCCGTGACCCTGAGGAGAACTATGGGGGAAAAACGCTTACCCCATAGTTCTCTTTTAATTATTAACAAAATGTATCTTATGTGTGTGTCACTCGGCTGTAGATCCTCCAATCATCTCTGAATTGGTGCTGACACTGTCCTTCCTTCTGGAGAGGGGCTACTTTTGTTCCCCATGGTCCCCATGTGTGTTGTAAAGTAATCACCGCTCCAAGCTCGCTCCCGGGATGGACTACAATCTCAGTACAAATGAGTAAACTAAACATGAGATTGTAGTCCATCCCAGGAGTGAGCTTGGAGCGGTGACTACTTTACAACACACACATGGACCATGGGGAACAAAAGTAGTCACCCTCCAGAAGGAAGGACAGTGTCAGCACCAATTCAGAGATGATTGGAGGATCTACAGCCGAGTGATACACAAATAAGATACATTCAGGTTAATAGTTAAGGGACCTGAATGGATTTTTTAAGATATTGAACTCCTGCATTCACTTTAATCTCCCCCTGCATAGTAGGAACCCTTGGGAAGTCCTTCTGTGGGTGAACTTTAAAGGTTGTGTACGTGGAAATCTCTCCAGGATGTTTATATAAGATTTATAGTAGGAAGCTTTGGAAGCAAATTCAATGTTTACATTTTTTTGTATTCAGCAATTAAAGTGAACATGTGAGTGGTATGAAATGTTTTCTAGTACCAGTAAGACGTATGTGCATGGGTGGCTGTTCAAACAATGCAGCCACAGTCGTCTCCTCCTACAGTACATTTTGTTTTATTTTGGACCGAGTGTCGAGGGATTGGAGCACCTGTGAGGTCTTTATTGCTGTCTGTACCCCTGTTGGAGAGATTCACACTCTCTATCTGTCCTTGTGATTGTTATTCGTGAAAGAAAATCCTACATTTTGGGTTGTCACCAGAACAGAAATAGATGGGAAATCTTCCACTGGGGATACTAGTTCTGTAGACCCAGCTGGCCACCATGGATTTTCCTCTCTTTGGAGTGATTTCCTTTTACTACCTGTTGTGGCTATTGGACAGGAAGTGAAGGGAAATCTCCCCAAAGGGACCTAGATGGCACAATGTAGGTTATTCCAATACCGTACATTGCACTGCAATGCATGGCCGACGGGAGGTGCATTGGATTGCCACTGAAATGAATGGTAACGCAACAAACCTAGCACACAGTACCACAAGCTAGGTGCGTTGTGTGCTAGAGGCACGGTAACGTGTGCATAGCGCTTGTTCCGGTGTGGATGGGCCCTAAATACTTTTATTACTATGTATGACCTTTTGCGGAGATTTCGCCTCACTTCCTATCCCTGTGACAGCAGACAACAAATGAGGACAGCGGTTCTTACTGGGACAGTAATATTATCCTGTCGGAGGTTCCAACTCTTCCGCAGTCGCTCTTCCACAGTCTACTGAACAATAGTAGTTTGTTGCAGTCTGTGTCCCCTCTGGACAGATTTGCCATCACTTCTTGTCCTGGGAGATGAGGATCACAAATAAAAACCTGCTTGAGGTTCCATAATTTCCTTAATTGATGCCAAAAACAGTTTGGGGTTGGATTTCGGCTCTGCAGAACGCAATGCATCTGTATGAAGGTTGCTGAATGTGAAAGTGACATTTCCTTATCAACATTTACTTATCCCATGGGCTGGGCACCGCCGGCTTTCTGTTGACCCGTCAAACCCCAGAGAACACACACATTTTATTGGAAGGATGTGACTTTCATATTCATTTATATGTGAAGGATGAAACAATGTAGAAGTGTAAAAGAGGACCTGTCATACAACACAGAAAGGTCTACCACACCAGTAGGCAACCTTAGCACTCCAGCTGCTGTGGAACTACAGGTAGCACTGATACCGATACTAGTATTGTTGCCGATACTGAGTATTTGGGCGAGTACACGTACTCAGCCAAATGCTCCAATGCCTTCCCCGATACTGGGATTTCCTGTCAGAGGGAGATTTCATCTGAGCGGCAGTGCCGCAAGGGAACATGGAGTCGGCTTCTCGGCCAATAACGTGCCACCTAGCTTCCTGATTGCCCGGGAAGCCGGCTCCATGCTAGCAGAAGTACCGGTGTCGGTACTCGGTATCGGCGAGTACCAAAATATAAATAACGGCACTCCATACTAGATGCTAAAAAAAGGTATCCGCGCATACCTAGTTATGGCCCTCCATTAGACTATATTCAAGACTAAAAGCTCATTGGTTGCAGTCACTGTTCGGCTGACAATTTTCCACCTAGCACCTTCGATTCTTCAATCAAAGTTTATCAAGCCAGGTGGGGCCGATAGGGCCACCTACTGCTCGAATTTCAGCGAAATCACATGGCCATGTCTCTTAAACTTTATCAACAATGTCTACATAATTTTTTACAACAGACCAAGGCTGCCCCCCCCACCTATTTGGTATAACACGAGACTTGAACACTTCTTGATAGTACTACGTACATGGTCCTCATTAGGATAAAGTTGGGTTGTCTCCCCTAACAACTCCTATTTGTTATAACCCGAGACTTGAACACTGTTGTACATGTCTTTCCCCATGAGGGGTTGTTTTTTAGACTACCCAAGGACAGGAACTACGTGGGTTCCCAGTACAGCCATGTGCCTTCAATATGATATCACCATGCCCTACCTAAGATGATGTCATTGGCGCAGTGGGGACCATATAAATGAGGGTCTACTTTGTAGATGACAATACTAAACCATTGTGGGTTTTTTTTTCTTCTGAGGGTCTACTTTGTAGATGACAATACTAAACCATTGTGGGTTTTTTTTCTTCTCCTAGGGCCAGCACCAAGAAGATCATACATTGTTTCTCCAGCCACTACATTTTCAACCATGATCCACAGCCTGTTCCTCATCAACCCTTCCGGGGACATCTTCCTGGAGAAACACTGGAAAAGTGTGGTGTCACGGTCTGTTTGTGACTACTTCTTTGAGGCACAAGAAAGGGCATCCGATCCAGAGAACGTACCACCCATCATCCAGACTCCACACCATTACCTGCTCAGTGTTTACAGGCATTCCATATTTTTTGTGGCTGTCATACAGACTGAGGTGCCCCCGCTGTTTGCTATTGAATTTCTTCACCGAGTGGTGGACACATTCCAGGTGGGACCTTACAATAGTTGGCAGTTTTTATACGTGGAAGTGTCTCAGGAATATGTTTTCTTCTATACAGCCACATGTCAGATATCTTTGTCCAATATGCATAATGCATGTGTCGGCAAAACTAGTTGCTGTGGGCAAAGAGAACCGTTCTTTCTTTCAGATGCTTTCAGTTAAAATGTATGTGTTCCTCCTCCGTGACAGGCAGAAACTGTTGTCTGCACACATTTAGGACGTGTTCAGACCTACTTACTAATCTGTGCACTTATGTGAAAGGTAAAGTGTATTGTAACTCAAAGAGACCCTGTCCCCAGACCATTTATTTCAGCAACAATCTTCCCATAAGATTATATGTGCATGTAATATATATTTTATGTTATTTGCCTGTGAAATACTCCATTGCGTAGACATCCAACAGCCTTGAGATGTCAGCAGCCCCAGCATGCTCAGAGCTATCACTCAAGTGACACTCTATGGTATTCCCCTTTTGCTCCTCCTCTGGCAGCTATGTAAAATGCTATGAAGGGAGGTGAGAGGTGGAGGAGCAGGGCCAGCCCAGACAATGATTGACACTCCTAGAAGAGGAGAGGGCCATGACAGAAGGGAGTGGGAACTGTAGCTTTGCTAGGGAAGTGACTCTTCGGAAGTGGATCAAATTCCCTATAAAACATTCAAAGGCACATTGAAAGCAAATAAACAAATCTTTATTGAAAGAAAACATGCTGCAAGTGAACACATCATATACTTGAAATGAATGTGTTTTGCCTTGATCCAAGGGATCCAAGGCAAAAAGACAGCCAAAGTGTGCCGTCCTTATGAACTGTGAGCTAGTTCAGCACCATAAACTGCAGGTTCTGCTCTTTTTTTTTTTGCCCATCCCCTTCATGTTGAAGCACCTGACACGGCCTCTTCCTCTGCCTACCTCTTGGTCCTGGTCCTAGCCACTAAGCCACTCTCCGATACTATTTTACTAGTGCAGAATACAGAATGCCAACTACTGATTGGTTGCCACAGACAGAGAAATAATTTTCCGTTGCCTACATTTTAATAAATGAGATGTGCTGCAGCTGTGATCAGCATCTGGAATAAACCTACCTACCTACCCATAACCAAATCATGGTATCAGGCATTTGACTTGTCTGGCCGTCTAACTATATCTTTGCTCTCATTTCTGTAGGATTATTTTGGTTCATGCTCAGAAGTTGTCATCAAAGAGAATGTTGTGGTCGTCTATGAAGTTCTTGAGGAGATGCTGGATAATGGATTCCCTCTTGCCACTGAATCCAATATATTGAAGGAGCTTATTAAACCTCCCACTATACTGCGCAGTGTGGTGAACACCATTACAGGTACCAGGTTTTGTCTTGTTGTACTATAAGCAGTTCTGTCCTATGTGGGAATTGGGAGTTCCCGGTCAGGTCTTTACTGCTGCCTGCAACCTGATGGGTAAATATCTCCACCCCCCACTGGCCTGAGGTCCTCTCTATATACAGTACCTAGGGAAAATCCACTAAACGGTTGCAGCATACCTCTTTTTATACACAAATACCTGTGACTTTTCACTTTGGCCATACAGATAACTATGGCCAAGGAAAAGCCAACCCCTTTCTCTCATGGCCCTGCCAAGAGCATGAGCAAGACTTCATGCAGGAGTCCAGCACAGTATTATAATCCCAACAGTGTCTCAAACCTTGCCCCATTGCACCTTTTGGATCGCCCCGTTTCACCTTTTTTGGATCGCCCCGTTCCACCTACAGTATTTGGATTAGGTTCCTCTTTAACAGCCTAAAGGCCTTTTTATACATATTACATAATGGATAGAATACAAGTGCCTATACTTCCCACAAAGAGCTTTCAGTCAATCTGCTTTTTCTCTTAGGTGCACTTGACAATGACGGGTGCACTCTAATTGGTTGTTTTGGGCAACACAGATCAACCCTACAGTGGGACTTTATTACCACCTTGGTTTCCCAAAGCAATAGAACAAGGCTTAATAATAAGACCAAGAGAAAAATGGAACAAACACACATCATCCAATCAAAATTAATCACTGGTCCAACCATTAACCTGGAATCTGATTAGTTGCTCTAGGTTACTGTACTGTGCACATTGTTGCCCCTTGGTGCTAAATTTTTATATTGCATCTGATTTCATCTCTTAACACTTGGTAATCTTGTATACTTGAATTTTTGTTTTGCCGGTTGACACAGAGATTCAAAAGGGAGGATCGCTAAGATGACATTTATGCAAATAGCGAAATATAATATATATTTTTTTATTCATCTTTGCATTTGTTCTTGTGTTTGGTTGCAGGTAGCTCAAATGTGGGTGACCAGCTCCCTACAGGCCAGCTCTCCGTGGTTCCCTGGAGGAGAACGGGAGTCAAGTATACCAACAACGAGGCATACTTTGATGTCATAGAAGAGATAGATGCCATCATTGACAAATCAGGTCACTGCTTAATATGTAACTTATCAATATTTTAATAAGGTTACAGTGTCCATACAAAAGTCTAAATATAGCAAGTGTAGTGGTCATTCTAAGGATTGTATGAAAATGAAAATCCACAGTGAATTAGTGAAAAGATCCCAGTGGGGACCCAAATGAGATGGTCACATTGCTTCACACTAGCTGTTCTTGGTAGAAACGAGCCCTTCCATGGCCTTCTTAAACCATAGAAACAAGTGGTCCATACAACATTGAAGCTGTAAGATAATCTCTGTACCACTACCACCATCTGGACACATACAGCGTGGACACAGCATTGAAGCTCTGTATATCTGTGATTCAATAGCAGCAAGTGTGTGTGTCTATGGCTTCCCCCATCTCTAAGGTCTCGTTCATGGGGATGGCAAGAGGACAGTAAAACCAATAAACCAATTAAAACCAGGTTGATCTGCTGTTTTACTATCTCCTGGTCACCTGCTGCAATGCCGGCCATTTGTTTTACCAAGTGCCCCTAACTTATAACCAAGATGCCTATCCAATGGCTTGATTGCTTTTTGAGCTACTGGTCCAGAAAAGTGAATTCAGAGGCAGCCAGACAACCAGCTTTTGCTGGAGGGGTCAGCAACAGCAGCCACCATATTTCCTTACAGCATATGTGACCGCAGATTGAAAAACAGCTTGCAATGCCAGGAGGCAGCAAACAAAGCGAGCAGAGTACTGTCATGTATTAAAAAGGGAATGTACTGTAGAGACAAAGCAATAATGTTGCCACTTTATAGATCGCTGGTTCAGCCTCATCTGGAGTATGCGGTCCAGTTTTGGTCACCAATCCACAGAAAAGATGTCCTGGAGCTGGAGAGAGTCCAGAGAAGAGTAACTAAGCTAATTAAGGGGATGGAGGACCAAAGCTATGAGACAAGGTTGCTAACTTTGGACTTGTTCACGCTTGAAGTGAGCAGATTGAGAGGGGACATGATTTTGATGTACAAAATGTTGGGTGGTGATGCAGTAAACTCCCAAACAAGGACTAGAAGCCACCACCTAAAACTGGTGGAGAAAATATTTAACCACAAGGGATGTAGGTGATTCTTTTCAGTCAGAGTGGTAACATTTTGGAACTCTCTGCCACAAGCAGTGGTATCGGCAAAGAATATTGATTCATTCAAAAACCAATTGGATACCATCCTAGGAGACCGTAACATACAGGGGTACAGGTACTCTTAAATACTAGACCAAACAGGGACTCTTATACGCACGCACAACACACACATAAAGGTTGAACTTGATGGACCTGTGTCTTTTTTTCAACCTCAAATACTATGTAACCTATACATAAAAATAAAAGTTATCTGCTGCCTGTCACATGAGAGTCCATAGTGTTGTCTTACAATGAATACATTAGTCAGCAGGGCTAGGATTTTGGGAATTGTCCCAGATACCTGCGGATAGGAAGGTTTGGAATTCTGGACAAGGTTGAGTTCCACCTGTTCAGGATTTGGGTATACCAGCAGTTATTGACAGTTTCGTACTGGCATTTCCGTGAAAGTTTAGCAGGTATACCTGAGTGACATTGAATTTAGCTAACCCATGATTATGGTAAATTAGGAGCTTTGTTTGGCATTTGTGTCTACTATGAGTGTACAAATATATGAGCCACCCTAACTGTCCCTTCCCTATTCCAGGCTGCACAGTGACCGCTGAGATCCAGGGTGTGATAGATGCCTGCGTAAAACTGAGCGGGATGCCGGATTTAACCCTCTCCTTCATGGTATGTGGCAGGCAGAACAGTCATTAGAATAGCTGATGGAGAAAAGCCATTAGCCAACTTACCAGTTCCAAGGCAGTTATCTACCTGATGGTTAAAAGAGTTGTAAATTCCCAGCATATCCTCTCCTGTTATAACATCAGCATTGTAACTGGAATACATACTAGAGTTGTTTTTCATAATGCAATCAAAGCTCTATGAAGCTACACAGTCCATGATTCAGGACAGATGTGGGGAGCTCTGTGGAGCTGCATAGACCCACCTAAAGCACACCTGAGGAGGGTTTAGGAAGCAAACCCACACATGGCACATGTGAGGAAGAATGCGAAGTTGCATAGTACAGGATTCAGGAAGTAGACCCACCCAAAACACATGTGAGTAGCTGTGTGAATTCCGAGTAGTAAA
Source organism: Nanorana parkeri (assembly GCF_000935625.1). Classification (NCBI taxonomy): domain Eukaryota; kingdom Metazoa; phylum Chordata; class Amphibia; order Anura; family Dicroglossidae; genus Nanorana; species Nanorana parkeri. The sequence goes on from NW_017306819.1 coordinate 148,865, forward strand.
TTGCATAGAGCCCAGATTAGGGGACATTGATTACAAACTCTCTTTAGCATGGGGTGTTTACTGAGTAGCATTTGTAGTTCACCTAATGCTTTCACGTGTCTGGAGTTGCCCTTTCACACTAATGCCATTTAAATCCATCCATGAAAATGAGATTCAATAAAAAATTTCAACCAATAACAAATCAATCTCACCAATGACAGCAAATACTTTACAATATTACAGGAAACGGCAATGAAGTTGTAAATGATCCAATGATTTGCCTTCAATTCTCTAAGTTAAAGATGTGTTTGTTTTATCTCTCTCTCATTTCCCAGAATCCTCGCCTCCTGGATGATGTCAGTTTCCACCCCTGTGTACGTTTTAAGCGATGGGAATCCGAGCGAATTCTGTCTTTTATCCCCCCAGATGGCAACTTCCGCCTGCTGTCCTACCATGTCAGTGCTCAGAAGTAAGGAAGGGAATCAGACTAGGGCCATAGGGACCACCATGTTCAAGATTCCAGAGAATACTAAGAATTCTTTTTCATATTGAAACCTACACCGATCAGCCATAACATTGTGACCACTGAGAGGTGAAGTGAATAAAATTGATTATCTGGTTACAATGGCACCTGGAAGTGAGTAGGCTATATTACAATGGCACCTGGAAGTGGGGGGGAGGATATATTACAATAGCACCTGGAAGTGGGGGGGCTATATTACAATGGCACCTGGAAGTGGGGGGGGATATATCAGGCAGGAAGTGAACATTTTGTCCCTGAAGTTGATGTGTTGGAAGCAGAAAAATGGCCAAGTGTAAGGATTTGAGGGACTTTGACAAGGGCCAAATAGTGATGTCTAGACGACTGGGTCAGAGCAACTCCAAAACTGCAGCTCTTGTGGGATGTTCCCGGTCTGCAGTGGTCAGGACCGACCAAAAGTTGACTTGGTCTCCGAATTCTCCAGATCTCAATCCAATCGATCATCTGTGGGATGTGCTGGAAAAACAAGTCCGATCCATGGAGGCCGATCACCTCACAACTTACAGGACTTCAAGGATCTGCTACTGACGGCTTGGTGCCAGACACCACAGCATACCTTCTGAGGTCTAGTGGAGTCCATGCCTGGACGGGTCAGGACAAAGAGGACCTACTCAATATGTGGAGGGTGGTCATAATGTTATTGCTGATCAGTGTAAATGCCCCTTTATATATTTACTCCTAGTATGTCAATGGACAACATAAATCATATGTCGGGTCATAAAAGAAACCAGTTAGGTGAAGGATTTTCATATAGGAGGAAAGTTTGTTTTTCAATAGGAATTGTAATCTTTTATATTGCTTTTTAGATATACGTGTGGAAGAGATCAGTTTAGTAGTAAATGGTGAGTTTTGGTAAGTGGCAACTTCTCATTGGGAAGTAGGTTAGTTGTTAGGATGTAGTTGAGCTTGGGTTCAAAGAGTAAGGACAGGGAGGGAATCAAGTGTTAGGTTTAGATTATGTGTTCAAGGTTAATTTTATAGTTTTGGGTTTACATTTAAGCATCGGGTTTACTGTTTTGGGTTTTTTTTTTGTCTCGATTTTATATTTCAGTTCTAGAAGGTAGGTTAAAGTGCAACTGAAGCCATTCAATTTTTTTTCCTTTAAGGTTTGATGGAGAGGAATTAGACCCCCTGCTTGGTTTTTATTTTGCTGTCTTTGTCCCCGTTAGGGCGATTCACCCTCTCTATTTGTCCTGGTGACCGTTATCACTGAAAATGAAAGAAAATCCCAAATTTTGGGGTGTCACTAGAACAAGAATAGATGGGAAATCTTCCAATGGGGACCTTAGTTCTGATGACCAGCAGGGATTTCCTTCTCTTTGGAGGGATTTCCTCTTGCTTCCTGTAGTGGCTATCAGGCAGGAAGTGAAGAGAAATCTCCCCAATGGTACACCGATGGCAAAAAAAAAGCTGACGGGGGGAGAATCCCTGCATGGAGCCGTGAGTGACAGTCACGGCTCTCTGCACAGACAGATCGAAAAGTGAGCGAGCGACACTTCCCGATCTACTGAGCCGACCTGTGACAGTTTCATTGTCACACGTCGGCTCAGATTATGAGGCTGAGTGAAAATCACCCCCCTCATAGTTCTCCTTTTTAAATTTTAGGGTTATTGTAGTACTAAACTCTCCAAGGGCCCAATGTGGCTGTATTCTAACCTATCAGGGAAACATTCCCCAGTAAATGTATACAGCATATACTGTATGCTGGCAAATACAATTAGGGCTCTTTAATGTTGCCAGTTCCAAATTGCAGAGGGACACTTCCCAGAACTTCCAAATTCGGGAGTGCTCATTGTCGTGTCAGGTGCCTCACCTACCATTTGTCTCTGTGTATGCATGCCTCCTGCATCAGGACGATGTATCCCATGATTACTGGTACCTAGCCCATACTACACATGCATGTCTGCTCGATCTGCATTAGGGAGCCCCCTGCACCCAGGCATTACTGTGCATGTGTGCCCGATCCTTCCTAGTCCTTGCTGGGAGCGTGCACATAAGCTCACATCAGCATTCATGGCAGTGCAGCCACGGCTTAGGTGGCTGTACCATAGGAATAGACTTTGCAGATTGTGCTGCGAACACAGGCTGCAGAGACAAAAGGGACAGCAACAATACCAGCACATGGGTTATAGTACATATTCAATTTGCTACGTACTAGTAAGTGTGCCTTACTGTAATCCATGGTTAGTAACACTTCAATTTTAGGTGACATATTATGTATTTAAGGCTAGAGAAGTGTATCTAAACCCAAGAAAACAAATTAAACGTATTGCAGCTCACCAGTCCTTAGATAAGGTGGCTGCATTAGTTTTCTTTTAAGCTTTATTTTCACCTGGTGATCCTGCCAGTGACGCACTTCCTTTTCTAGGATGACAACACCCACTCATCATACTATATAGGGACAACCGAAAAACAAGATAGATCTACAAAACCCCGCCCCGTTCCTATTCTCCCTAGAGGAGCCAAGTGGTTGGCTGGATATTGACAGTCCTTTTTACTTTACCAGCTTTAAAGCCTATGGCAAAAACTGTGACTGGAGGGAGGCTGAAAACAGACTTTTCCGCTAAAGTTCTTTGTAGTAACACGCACACGTTACTGCAATGCGTGTCATGTCAGGCATCCCGATGCAACTCCAATGCACATACTGTATGTTGCATGCAGACCACAACACAGTATCGTGCACAGTTGGCAAAAATGGTTCATGTCTGGGGGTTTTTAGGATGTTTTGGTGCATTTTGATTTTAAGGAGCACATTTTCTTTTGAATGTTAATGAGGGGAAAACACACACACACACACACACACACACACACACACACACACACACACACACACACCTTAACGCAACGCACCATGATACCAAGGTGTAAGTAAATCCTGAATCTTTCTGTTGATGAAAATGCAGCAATATTTCTGTCCAGCAGGTGGCGCAGTAGGTTACCTCATTGTACAGTTACTTGTATTGTAGTGTGGAATATTATTATTATAGAGGATTTATATAGCGCCAACAGTGTGCGCAGCGCTTTACAATATAAGGAAGACATTACAATCACAATACAATTCAAGACAGGATGGTAAGGAGGGCCCGGCCCCTGAGGGCTTACAATCTAAAGGGTGAGGGAGGTGATACATGAGGAGGTGGCTGTGTGGGGATGAATTGTTTCAGAATGTGATGGATCAGTGGTTAAGTTGAGGTGGGATAGGCTTCCCTGAAGAGATGAGTCTTTAGGGAATGCCTATAGGCAGTCAAGGTGGGCGACAGACAGGTTGGGGTAGAGAGTTCCAGAGGATGGGAGAGACTCTAGTGAAGTGAAGAGCGGAGGGGATGGTTAGGGTGATACTTTGACACCAGGTTGGAGATATAGCCGGGGGGAGAGTTGTGGATGGCTTTGTAAGCGATTGTTAATATTTTGAATTTTATCCTTTGGGCGATTGGAAGCCAGTACAGGGATTGGCAGAGGAGGGCGGGGGATGGAAGGCAGTACAGGGATGGACAGAGGGGGGTTGCAGACACTGAGCGGTTGGTTAGGTGGATGAGTCTGGCAGCTGCATTCATGATAGACTGAAGGGGGAGGAGCCTGTGTAGAGGTAGGCAATGAGGAGGGAGTTACAATAGTCAAGACAAGAGATAACAAGGGGGTGGATGAGTAGTTTAGCGGTCTCATTGGTGAGGAAGGGGTGTATTTTGGAGATGTTACGAAGGTGAAGGCGGCAGGATTTGGATAGTGATTGGATGTGGGGAAGAAAGGTGAGGTCCAAGTCACTGTAGAACACACTGTAAAAGTTGCTAAGTGTTTTTTGCCACCTAAACATAATGCAGGGAATTTATCATAGCAATTGCGAGTGTTTGAACTTGCACGGAAAATATTTGATGCACTTTGCGCCAGATTTATGATGCTGGTGTAATGTTGTTCATAAATGAGGTTAATTAGACTCCAGGAAAGAAGACTTGTAACTCCAGGCAAAAAGCTTAAAGTGACATTAAACCCTCAGATTTTTTAACATAAACCAATACTGTAATGTGCACCTTACTGTAATCCGTGGTAGTTTCCCTTCTCTTTGCTGCTCTTCCTTTTAAATCCTCATGTCTTCTTCTCATGCTTGGGAGAACTTCCCTTTGCAGCCGAGTGCCTCTTCCTGTAGTGCTGGCTCAGGTTGTGAACCTATACACAGACACCATGTATCCATTTCAGAGACAAGGCAGTCTGCTGCAAAACAGAGGTTCTGTCCAGCATGAGAAAACATGAGGATTTAAAAGGAAGAGCAGCAAAGAGAAGGGAAACTTCCATGGATTACAGTAAGGCGCACACTACAGTATTGGTTTATGTTAAAAAATCTGAGAGTTTAATGTCACTTTAACTGTTGCTTCTTGAAGAAGTGGTCATGTGGACTTCTTAACTTGTAAATGGTTTCTTAGGTGATGTTCCAGTTTCGGTCAGCCGCAGAACAAGTGCAGATGAAAACAGGTGCAAAAAACATGCAATTGAAAAAGTAGTGCGCGCTGAGGTGAACACAGGGGCACATGTTAAAAGACAGGTTTGCACATTAAAAAAAAAAATGATCTAAGAGGCTAAAACTGTCGCAGTTGCTTTGATAAATTCCCCCCAATGCGTTCTGTCTTACAGCTTGGTGGCTATTCCACTCTATGTAAAGCATGCAATCAGTTTTCGGGAAGGCACCAGCTCGGGGCGATTCGAGGTGACGCTGGGACCTAAGCAGAGCATGGGTAAAACCGTGGAGGGGGTGACCCTTACCGGACAGATGCCAAAGGGGGTCCTTAATATGACACTCACCTCATCTCAGGGGACGTATGTCTTCGATCCAGTGACCAAGGTGTGTGCCCAGGGCCATGTGAATACCACTGCATAACATAGCCGCATATGCACAAACTCATTACACATTTTATCATCCGATTCCACAGTTGTTGTCATGGGACGTGGGGAAAATTAATCCTCAAAAACTTCCCAGTTTGAAAGGAACCATGGTTCTCCAAGCTGGATGCTCCAAGCCGGATGAAAATCCAACGCTGAACCTTTATTGCAAGATCCAGCAGCTGGCGATCTCAGGTATGCATTGTATTCTCTTCTACCTAGACGTGGCCGGCTTTATTTAGTGATAAAGGGGAAAGTCTATGGAGTCTTTATAATAAAAAAAATTTGCTTAGCTATTCATCCAGCGAACTGCATGTACATTCCTTCTGTGTGACTTAACCAGATTTCATGAAAATGGGGCCAATTGAATTGAATTCTCTTCTGGTCGAATGATCTTCAAATGGGCCGTAGTGAATGGCGAAAGTACCCCATTATGGCCACCAGAGGGGGCTGAGGATCATAGGAAACAACTGCATGTTAGTAACAAGAGATACAATGTAACAATTTTAGAGAAGAAACTATGTCGCCAGCAAACCTCAATCCTCTTGCAGTAAAAGCACCTTTGTTGATGTTTCAGAGCCACCAGGGGGTCCCTTCATCTTTCACTTTTAGGCTAGGTTCACATCTGAGCGATCCGTGACCGCGCGGCAATCCTGCACAAAGCCACACAGATTGCTGGGCGGTCAGCGAGCTGTCCACCACAGTTGATCGCGCTAGCGGTGGCATTATTTTCTAATGGCACCTCAGTCCCGCCTGGCGGATCACGTTTCCCGATGCGATTCCGCCCGTGCAATTGAACACAATCACAGCTAAAAAAGCAGTGTGTCGCGTGTCGCAAAAAAGGGAAAAGGAACCTTTTTTCAGTGATTACCGCATGGATGTAACCCCATTGAAATTAATGGGGCTGTGCGATGACTGCTGTGTGCACTAGCACACGATCGCGCGGTCCTGGGACGTGCATCCCGGATATCACTTAGAACTGAACCTAGCCTCAAATGGTGAAGACAAAAATAATCTCTAATATACATTACCTGCACCTGTTAACCATCATTTTGTGATATGCATCTGCTGCAGAGAAACACTGTGTTTGAATATATATTCACTATATTGCCAAAAGTATTTGGACACCTCTCCAAATCATTGGATTCAGGTGTTCCGTGACATTTCCTTGCTACTAAATATTCCGCGGTCACCTGTTACTGGTATTATAACAAAGTGGAGGCAACTGGGAACAACAGCAACTCCGCCAGGAAGTGGTAGGCCACGTAAAATGACAGACCGGGGTCAGCGCATGCTGAAGCACACAGTGCGCAGAAGGCGCCGACTGTCTGCAGAGTCAATAGCTACAGACCTCCAAACTTCGTGTGGCCTTCAGATTGGCACAACAACAGTGCGTAGAGAGCTTCATGGAATGGGTTTCCATGGCCGAGCAGCTGCATCCAAGCCTTACATCACCAAGTGCAATGCAAAGCGTGGGATGCCGCGGTGTAAAGCACGCCGCCACTGGACTCTAGAGAAGTGGAGACGTGTTCTCTGGAGTGACGAATCACGCTTCTCTGTCTGGCAATCCGATGGACGTGTCTGGGTTTGGCGGTTGCCAGGAGAACGGTACTTGCCTGACTGCATTGTGCCAAGTGTAAAGTTTGGTGGAGGGGGGATTATGGGTGGAGCCAACTGAATATTGAACCCTACGGACTAAGACTGGGATGCCATTAAAGTTTGTGCGTGTAAAGACGTCCCAATACTTTTGGCAATATAGTGCATCTCCTTGTGCAGAAAATGTACAAAAAATAAGCGTGGCAATACAAAGTAATTTAATAACATCCTAATGACCTTTCCTCATGCCAGAGGTAGGTGATCTGTGGCTTTCCTTCAGCTAGCACGGCATGCTCGGACTTGTAGTTTCACCCAGATTGCAGCCAGGCTGTGTTATATCATCTGATTATAATGCTGTTTTATCCCTCCTGCAGGTCTGAAGGTGAACAGACTGGACATGTACGGTGAGAAGTACAAACCCTTCAAAGGAATCAAATACATGACCAAGGCTGGCAAGTTCCAAGTCCGAACATAAAGGGGGCTCTGCTATCCAAAGGATCTCCCCCCCAACGCCTGTGAAGTGTGCAGCCATCTCTGGCGCTCATGCTGCTTTGCTCCCATGTAAATAAGCGGAGGGTGTGACCTGCTGTGTGCGTTTCTAGATAACACATAGAGGCTGTGTCATGTTGTATGGCAGGATAGTTTTGTATGGAGACAACATGGTGTGCGTGGGATATATTGTGTGAGTATGGATGAATCTATACCAGGGGTGGGCAACTCCAGCCCTCCAGCTGTAATCTAACTACAGATCCCAACATGCGTCTGCCACTGCGAGTCATGCCTGTACCTGCCAGTCTTGCAATGCCTCATGGGTCTTGTAGTTTTTACCACAGCTGGGGGGCTGGAGTTGCCCACCCCTGGTATAGATTCATTAGGGACCAGACAATACCAGGTTTTATGTAAACTTGTTCAATTAGCACCTACAACATGTGGACGTCCTGAAACTTGGCCTGGATGCTGTGCACTCTGCTCCCCCTGCTGGAATGTCTGCATACTGCATGTGTGTAGGTGATTGAGTGAGTCCTTTGTCCTCAGTGTATGACTACTATACCTGACTACTAAAGATCATAGAAGACTGTCTAATGCATGCTGAGTAACACTGGAGCAAAGCAAACTATGAACCCTGTTTACTGTCCACTATGATTACTGATGCCACATATTGTTGTTTGATCTAATCTGCAGCAGCTGGACCTTCCGATGGCAATCCCAATCCTTCTTCCTGGTTCTTCAGCCAACTTGACTGGCCAGGCCAGGATGCCATAAGTCCTGCATGCACGCACACACACACGATTTGGGGGTCAAGTTATTAAAAAAAAATAAAAATGCATAGCTATTCATTCAGCAAAACTGAATGTACATCTACATCAAATTAACCAGTGGGGATTAGCAAATAGATATAAGCATTGCCACTGTGGGTATTGTGGTGATAGCAATGGTTACACTAAAGTAATATTAAAGCCAAATAGTTTTTTTATTTCTCCTTTAAGGAGACCTTCCTTTGCTGGAGGATGTTTTTTTTTTTTTCAAAAGTACTTCTGTCCTCGTTTTCTAGTATGTCCCCCGCCATGCTCTTGCCCCCCGCCCCCTGCACGGTGCCACCATCGTTCTAATGGAGGCACCCGTGCACACTCGTCCCTGCAGCGGCTGTGTGCGTCCATGGAAACACACAGCCCTGTGGCAGGCCACACCCCTTCTCTCTTTGATGGCAGATGGAGCCTATGGCTCCTCTGCCATCAGTATCCTCCCCCACAACCCGGAGGTTCGGGGTACGGAGGATCGCTTCGGGACCGGCGGCGGGGACGAGCGCAGCTGAGAGGTAAGTCTGGAGGGGACTCTGGTAAAAAAAAAAAAAGGTCCTGGGCTGTTTTTACCCTAATGCAGAGAATGCATTAAGGTAAAAAACGCCCAGACCTTAATACTACTTTAAAGGAGAAATATGGGGTCAGGGCTTTTCCCCATAGTTCTCCTTAGGGTAACGGGAGGACACAAACTAGCGTCCTCCCGTCACCCTAGGCTCAGTATACCGCGAGCTACAGTTCGTGGTATACTGAGATGCCGCAGACAGAGCGGAACCCGATATCGATGTCTGGACCCGCCCAGCTGCGTGAGTGACAGCTGGCTCTGCCTATCTAGAGGCAGAGCCAGCTGTACCCGCCCCCTCCTCCATCCGTTCCGCCAGTAAACGCTGGTGGATCGGAGCGTGGAATCCAGCCCCTCCCCTGTCATGGCAGAGAGCCGTGACAGGATCGAGAGGTGAGCGAACGCCTGTATGTGTCTGCTCACCTCCCGATCTACTGAGCAGACCTGTGACAGTCTCATTGTCACAGGTCGGCTAGAACTATGAGGTGAGTGAAAAGCACCCCCCTCATAGTTCTCCTTTTAATCTCCTCACTTCCTCCAGTGTTCTCTGGAATTGTTACCTTGTATCTCTTGTTACAAAGATGTATTTATTTCCTTTGATCTTTAGCTCCATCTAGTGGCCGTAATGTGGTATTTTCCCAATTCGCTCAATGAGGCCTGATTCACACTTAGGCGGCACTGTTCTTGTGCGTTTCTGCAGGCGTTAGCAGCATGCGGTTATTTGCGCGTTGTGCACATTTTTAATGTGCGTACATAAAGACCTGGGTTTTGACTGGCAGTTCATGAACCATTACAGGCAATGGAAGAACGCGCGTTTTAAACGCACAAAAACTGCTCACGAACATGTGCAACATGCTTCCGCCGTGCATTTTTGGCCATTTCCAATGAAGTCTACGGGGCAAACTGCCCGAAGAAGCTCCGGTACATTTTTGGGCGTTTGGCATTTTTCTGCTCAGGTGTGAACAAGGGACACTGAACATCATGGGATTTCTTGTGTTGGGCATTTTAAACTGCTCAAAAACTCCTAGGTATGAACCAGGCCTTAATTATCCTCATTTTACTACTGCCCATAATATTTGAAGCACATTCGACCAGAAAAGAAAATTACATAAGAACATTCAAATTTTCCCCATTCTCACAACAGCTGGTTAATTCACATAGGAAAAATGTGCATGCAGTTTCGCTGGACGAATAGCTATGCGCATATTTGAATATAGAGACCTCATAGTGTGACTGCAATAACAATCCTTCCTGTTGGGAAGTTTTCATATTCAGGGCAAAGTTCCGCTTTAACTTTCAACTGAATTCAGCAGAATTGGCAATTGGAAGATTCACTTTCTTCCTACAGGACACTTTTTAATTTAAAGGAGAACTATGGGGTCAGGGCTTTTCCCCAATGGTCACAGGAGAACACAAAACTAGCGTTCTCCTGTGACTCAAAGCTCCGTATATAGAGAGCTACAGCTCGCGGTATACTGAGACGCCGCAGCCGGGGCGTATCCCGACATTACTGACTGGATCTACCCAGCTGCGGGATTGACTGCTGGCTCTGCCTATCCAGAGGCATAGCCAGCTGTGCCCGCCCCCTCCCCTGTCCATTTCGCCAGTCAGCGTTGGAGTATCGAAGCGGGGAGCCGGGGGAATCCCTGCAGGGAGACGTGAGTGACAGTCACGGCTCTCTGCAGGGAAAGGATTGAGAAGTGAGCGAGCGCCGGTATGTGTTCGCTCACTTCCCGATCTACTGAGTTGACCTGTGACTGTTTAATTGTCACACGTCGGCTCAGATTATGAGTGAAAATCACTCACCTCATAGTTCTCCTTTAACAAGGAATAGACTTCTTAGCACATTTTTGATACTTCATTTAAAAAGTGTGATGTAGGCGAATGTTCTTGCTGCCCAGAGCAGCCAATCAGGGTGGGAGGGGGTTAGTAAGCAATTATAGTGCTTATATTGATCCATACAATTATATGTGAATGCAAAACCTGGTCAAATGCAATGAGTTCTCAGAAGCATCTCAAACTGACGCCATTGACACAAGTCCAACGCTTGTCAACCAAAGCCCTTACTCCGGTACTACTCAGCATCCACAGCACACATGTGCAATACTAAAGAGCAACTAAACTGGTGCATGAAATCTTGATGGTGAATGAGCAATGCACTGACTCGGAGGTGCTGAGTTGATGGCGAACTGTCAAGTAGGACACATCTGCTTCAATCAAATAGGATCCAATGGTTGTTTTATTTTCCTGTGTGATAATAAAGAATACTATAAGTCAGTGTTTTTCAACCTTTTTTGTGCAAAGGCACACTTTTTTCATGAAAAAAATCACGAGGCACACCACCATTAGAAAATGTTAAAAAAATTTACCTCTGTGCCTATATAAGTGACCAGACTCTTCTCCAATGATTTCATGAAAGGAATAGTCCAGTTGGATAAATGTCGTCCCATGGCGTAATAAAATAAGAGAATTGCCCTCCACCCCGGTCCACATTCCCGGTTTGTTTAGTTGCACCAATAGATATGACAATCATGCTTAACATTCTGGGATCTAAAAACCTGACCCTCAAAACAGTAGGGATAACTCACTCGCCCCCCAGGCAGGAGACATGGGCGGGAAAGAGACTTTCACAGACCCAGATATTTATGTCCTCCCCCAGCTTGCAGCACTGGCCATGAACCTCCTAGTGGTTGGAGAGACATAGATGTACATAATATCCCATTATCGGTTCCTCTGTTCTGTGGCAAGGTTACACCCAGCAGCAGGCAGATGCTGTCACTAATGGGGAAGGTCGAATGAGCACAGACTATGGAATCAGCGAGACTGGATACAGTCCTAGCACAACTAAATTTAAGCAATCACCCGGCCTAAGGCAAGGTGGATGCACATTCATAACTTAATACTCTTCAATGAACCGCTATTGAATTGTGAAAAAAAAAATCTCTTCTTTAGTCAATGCTTCTCTGCTGCTCCCATAACAGAAGCCCGATTTGTGGGCGTTACTAATATTGAGCCCAGTTGCCACCAACCCCTGTTCAGTATGCGTGTCTTTTGGGGACATGCACACTGATGATGGTCAACAGCACTTGTCTCCGACTCTTGCCTGAGACAAATGCCATCACTAGGAATGCGGGACTGGCACCCATTTTCCCTGTTCCATCCCCTCTGTCTTTTCAAGCAGTGACTGGCTCAGCTGGATCCACCACCTCTTTATCCAGCTTCATTGGTTGCTAGGATGCCAGTGTCTGATGCCCGAGACAAGAACTGTCAAGCAGAGCTCATTACATTATCAGGGTTATTCATAAAAGGGTGAAGAGTTTGGAGAAGGCCGGAGAAGTGAACAATCTAGGACAACATAGCTGATTGGAAAAAATCTCCAATTCAGCTGCCAGCTCACTATCCAAATCAGCTATGTTGGCCTAGATTGTTCACTTCTCCTGCCTCCTCCAAACTCTTCACCCTTTTGTGAATAACCCTGTATGTCTTCTTAGCTGTGTGGTTGAACAATGGAGCAGAAAGGGGCTGTCGACCATGCTGGCTTAACATTAACACCACCTAGAAAGATGTCCCATCTTTCTAGGTGGTGTTGATGTTGAGCCAGTATGGTCATCAGAGGCGGCGTTACTAATATTGAGCCCAGTTGCCACCAACCCCTGTTCAGTATGCATGTCTATTGGGGACATGCACACTGATGACGATCAACAGCACTTGTCTCCAACACCAAGTGCTTGAGTGAGACAAATGCCATCACTAGGGACTGGCATCCATTTTCACCTGTTCAATCCCTTTGTGTTTTCAAGCAGTGACCTGCTCAGCTGGATCCACCACCTCTTTATCCAGCTTCATTGGTTGCTAGGATGCCAGTGTCTGGTGCCCGAGACTTGCACTGTCAAGCAGAGCTCATTACATTGTCAGGGTTTTGTGAATAACCCTGTATGTCTTCTTGTTAGCTGTGTGGTCGAACAGCGGAGCAGAAAAGGGGGTTTCTCTGTCGACCATGCTGGCTCAACATTAACACCACCTAGAAAGATGTCCCATCTTTCTTGGTGGTGTTGTTGTTGAGCCAGCATGGTCATCAAAGAGACCCCCACGCCTTCTCCTCCGCTGTTGCCAAATGCACTTTGTCCCCAAGGGGACAGGGGTAATTAACGAAAAAAAGGCAAGACTTCTTTAAAGAAGAACTATGGGGTTAAGTCTTTTCCCCATAGTTCTCCTTAGGGTAACGGGAGGACACAAACTAGCGTCCTCCCGTCACCCTAGGCTCAGTATACCGCTGTAGCTCGCGGTATACTGAGACGCCGCAGCTGAAGCGGATCCCGACAATTGTGCCGGGATCCGCCCAGCTGCGTGACTGACAGCTGGCTCTGCCTATCTAAAGGCAGAGCCAGCTGTACCCGCCCCCAAAAAAAAACTTTTAAAGCGTCGCCTAGGGCCAATTTTGGGTATTATCGTTTTTTGAGGTTTCGCGCGCGCACGCAATTTTAAGGCTTGACATGTTTAGTGTCTTTTTACCCGACGTGACCCCATCTTTTATATTTTACCAAAAAATTGGGTAATAATAAATGTTTTATCATTTAATATAGGGGAAACTGTTTTTTTTTTTAAATTTCGGTAATTTTTCCTTAATATAGTAAAAAAATAAAACCCCCAGTGGTGAATAAATACCACCAAAAGAAAGCTCTATCTGTCCCCAAAAAAGGGTATAAAATTCATTTCAGTACAGCGCTGCATGACGGAATAAATGTCAGTCAAAGTACCGCAGCGCTGAATACTGAAAAATGGCCTGGATGGGAAGGGGGTTTAACACCGCGGATGTCAACTGGTTAAATATCCACCACCACGTCAGCTGTCATTGTTCCTCAGAGGCAGGCTTGAGAATGTCAGGAAGAGCAATTGAAATGTATGTAACAGCCCAACCCAACATTTGCAATGCAGTGTCCAAGGAACACAGGCGTCTTAGCTGTGAAAGCCTAGTGACTGTGGCCTGTGGGCGGAGAGGGCACTTGGCTGTTTGTTAATAATGTGCATAGATTGCTCATGTGAGCCTATCTTTACTGTGTAACCAACATGCAGCGAGCACTCTGAACAAAAACCACAGTAACCCCACATAAAATACCTGTGTGTACACATACCCTTTACCCTCATATCTTTTTGGGGATTTTGAGAATATTAGCCTTTAGCAGATCACGGACATAATATTGGCCATCTCCAATAGATGCTGATGGAAGAGCACATAACTCAGTCAGTTTATCACAACCATACATATTCTACATGCTGCAGATCGGCCTTTGATAAGAGTCTCCAGTTCCTGCTTAGTTGCATTGGGCTCATTGGATCTTAAAGAGACCCTGTCGCCAGCCATTAGATTCACCAAAACCTTCCTATAGGATTATATGTAAATTTAATGTATATTATGCATGTTATTTACCTGTAAAAGCTTCCCTTATGTAGACATCCAGAAGCCCTAAAACCACAGCTGAAGGCCACCATCTTAATTGTGATGTCAGCAGCCCCGACAGACTCATAGCTGTCACTCAAGTCACACCCAATAGTATTCTCCTTTGCTCCTCCCCCAGCAGCTACATAAAAGGTTAGGTAGGGATGTGAAGGGAGGGGCGGAGGAGCTGAGTCAGCTCAGGCAGTAATTAGACCCTCCCAAAAGAGGAGAGGCCTATGACCTGCAAGGAGGGAGGGGGCTGGGCTAGGGAATTGACTCTTCCCAGAGTAGTCAAATTTTCTAGCAAGTCTAGAGGCACATTGCAAGTAGATAAAAACATTTATGGAAAGGAAAAACACTTCAAGTAAGCATTTAAAGTACTTTATTTGTCTGTACTTTCACCTGCAACGTTCTCAAGTTGGAGGTGGGGTTTCTTTTAAAGTAGCTGGCAAACTAAAACTAGATGCAGGTCATTCAGCCCTGCAGGGATAGTCATGATCCGCTATCCAAAATAAAAAAAAATATTGCTCCAAATACCTAAAATAAATGTTTTTTGGTTTTTTGAAGGGTCACATGACTACTAAGACATTGCAACGGCTTCTTCCTACCTGGGCTCTAAAGACACCCGATCGCTTGTATTAGCCGTTGTCACTGCCGTTGCCGGTCACGAGATCCGCTGTGCCCGGTGCAGCCGGGACCGGCACGGCTGCTCTGTGACAAGAGATCAAAGGGAGATCGGTACACATCTCCCTCTGATCTCCTCTCCAGTCCCCGAATGCAGGAAGTGATGTATGTTACATCACTTCTGAATTCCGCTGTCACTTTCCAGCTGGAGAAGCTGGTAAAGCAGATCTCTGCTTCATCAGCTTCTCTGGGGGTCCCTACGTGACAGGGGTCTTGGAGACCCCTAATGTCTTCATAAAGAGGACCTGCCATGTAAATTGGCTATCACATAGGGGTTTTTTTTAGCCCCTTATGTGATATCAATAAAGTTAAGTGGGGAAAAAAAAAAGAATAAAAAAAACTACATTTTTTTAAGTCCCCTGCCCCCCACATGCAAACATGCGCCCGGTGCCCCTACGTGCGAAAACAACGATCGCGCCTATTGTGCCGCACATGTTACATATCACCGCGAACGCCAGAGTGAAATTAATCACTGCCATCACGGGCCATTAATCACCGATAATACTAAACTGACGAGCAATAAAAGCGTTTAAAAGCACTGCCTATGGCCAATTTTCTATGTGGTAGTATTTTGCAATTTTGCAGGTGCGTGCAATTTTAGGGCTTGACATGTTTGGTGTCAATTTACCCGATGTGACCCTGTCTTTTATATTTTACCAAAAAATATGGGTAAGAATAAATGTTTTATAACATAACGTAGGGAAAACATTTTTTTTCAAAATTTACAGTACTTTTTTCATTAGATAGTAAAAAATAACCCCACCCCCCTTCCCAGTGGGGATTAAATACCTCCATAAGAAAGCTCTATCTGTCCCCAAAAAATGTTAACATAAATTGCAAGGCTATAGTCCGGTCATACTGACTGGTGACATTTTTGACTGACTGGTGAGTCACCCTAACATTTTTCAAGTTCTGAAAATGAACCAAAGTGAAGCTGAGAAGAGGGAAGAGGCTACAGTGACCTCATGATGTTGGCCCCACCACCGTCATAAAGGTGTTGTCAGATGGGTGCCAGTGCTGACAACTCCTGGCCTGGTACAATGGTGACGGGACCAATGTCAACATGCTACTGCTGAGTACAGTGGAGAGGTTGACTACCCTGCTGTTAACTCAGCAGCTGTATTATAGTGTTGTCGTCCCTCCGCAGAAGATGAGATCATAGCAGAATCATCAGTTTTAACGGCTAAAAACATTAGAAGCAAAAGGAATTATTACAATTAATATTTAATAAATGTGAAAGTGATAGCCGGATCTTTTATTAATGAACATTTCGTTTTTCTGGCATTACAATTAGCCATGATAAGGTTAAATATAAAAAATAATAAATATTATTTGTTTCTATTGCACATATTAAATATATTCCTCCCTAATAGTTAAGTATGCATATCATTTACACGCAATCAATGCATGCCTTGTCCATAAATCTTTCATAAGCGCTGTCTGGATTCCTCTATACTAAGGCAGATTCAGACATTTGTTATGAATATGATTGGCTGCTGCAAGGGGAACACAGCCAGTTCTTATGAAAGACACTTTGATAGAAGTTGGTCGGCCTCCAGGGACATCATGTTGATCTTCGTTTCTTAGTGTCTTTGGCATTGCTCACAGTGGCCAAGCACATATATTCATATGACAGTTGTAACCAGAATGTCTGCAGTTGGTTGGGGGAGGCAGTACAGCCAGCACCTTCTTACAGACTAACTCCATAACTGGCAAACTCAAGACCTGTATCAGTGGGCTTTTGCTTGCTTCAAATGGCATTCCCTGCATATGACCTGCAGTCAGGGCCGGATTTACTCTCTCTGCCACCCCAAGGCCAGGTTCCTTTAAGGCGACATCACAGAGATCACTTGTACAAAACAAGTGGCAGCTTCCCCGCTGTACATTTAGCTCTGCTTGCCCAAAGCAGGGCTAAATGTACAAAACAACTACCTGCCCGCCACCCGGAACTGCATGTCCCGGGCATCAGGAGATAGGAATTCTACACCCCTGCTGCCCCTCTACTCCTTACTGCCTCGAGGCCGGGCCTTGGTTGGCCTTCTGGGAAATCCGGCTCTGCCTGCAGTTGTCCTCCTTCTGACCTGAATTTGACCTGCTTCATCAGATTTTGCATCCCCATAGACTTTTTATGGGAATGCAAACCCTGATGAAGCAGGTCAAATTCAGGTCAGAAGGAGGACAACTGCAGGTCAGAAGGTCGTATGTACCTGGCAATGAATTCTGAATTGAGCTTAGAAGCTTCACAAACTACAACATCAACACAAGCCCAAAGCCTGTCAACACTGGTCCTAAATCATCTTCTGATTCCATCCATCTCTTAAAGGCTCCAGAGCTGAGATATCCTCACCAGATCTGCCCCGCTGCTGCAGCTAGATAATGGTTTAAGTATCCTTAGTAAAGTTCCCAAAACATAGAGTAAATGAATCATTTTGGAGTCCTGTTGTGAAGCAGTGACATCTTCATCATGACCTTGTGGGTTGGATGGAGGCCCACATAGATGCAGGGGTGTCCCATCTGGAGATATGAGGAGCTGGTACATGAGTCAAGTCCCGGATGACTTCTTCAAACCAAAGAGCAGTTTTTGATGCAGTTGGTCTTAAGACATCTTTATAAAAGAGCCCCAGAGTGTTCTGTATTCGTATTCAGCTTCATCCACCAAGCATGTCACAAGTTCCTGAGCAGATCAATAAGCTGCATCCTCAAGAATGTTAGTTCAGAACATGAAATGGCCTCTTCTTCTGTTTAGTGGTGACAGGTACCCTTTAACGATACATTTTATGGTCCCTGATGTCTCTGAAGACATCTCAGTGGTTTAAAGTGGTTACAAAGTCCGAAGTCTCTAGTATCATTACATTCGAATGCCTGTGTGTTGTTCTATCCAGTCTAGGTATCGCGTCACTTTGGTGTAAACGCCAGGTTTTCCCTTTCGCCCGCATCCTTCACCCCAGCTAATAATGCCAAACAGATGCATGCGGTCATTCATGAGACAGACCAGGGGTCCTCCAGAGTCACCCTGCAGGAAAGAAGATGAAGTACATCAGTACATAAAGGAAGACAGTACAGTTACAGCACAATTCAAGATAAGAGAGTTGGGAGTGATCTGCTCGCAAGAGCTTACAATCTAAAAGGGAAGGACAACTGGGAAGAGTGAGAGAAGGGTGTCATGGTGTCACCCTCTAAGCACAGTGCCCTGCACTCACGTTGTATTGATGCAGGAAGCGGTGCTGATATCATTGCGTCAGCACCCTCTGTTTGCATCATCCAGGATCCACCAACATCATGTGACTGGCCATAAAGCATCAAAAAAGTGTAAGTGGAAAAAAAAGCATAATGTACTGCTGGGGGACCTCAAGAGGGTCCTCTAGTGGGAGGGGGAGTAGCAATGAGCCCGGTTATGGGCTTTAGGCTGGGTTCACACCATGTTCAGCATTCCAGACCAGACAAAATGAGACATGCAGTATTTTTCTGGTCTGGTCTGGAACGGACTGCGCTGGTGGGAATAGAGGCCGGAAATAGCATAGGGATACATTAGGATGCATTTTGGGTCCGGAAATAGTCTGGTCTGGTCTGGAGGTAATCTGGATGTTGGTGTGAATGGGCCCATAAGACATGATTAATATTGAAAAAGGAAAAAAAAAAAATAGCACTGCGCTTCAAACTCAAAAATTATATTCCTAAAATGTGAAAAAAATCGTGAAATTGCCACAAAGTGATACACAATTTTGTTTAATATTTTTATATTTAATATTGAGTTACCTGGCAGGCATCATCTTGGTGTCTTGTGTCGCCAGCGCACAGCATGTTGGAAGTCACTGTTCGATCAGCGAGTTGCTTGGGGGTGCACATGCTATCGGGGTATAATCTGACGTGTCCTTCTTTCAGATGATCAGAGTAGAACGGAGAAACTAAAATGAAAAAGAAAAGGGATGGTTAAAGTCGGACTTTGTAATGCCTCCAGCATCTAAGCCACCTTGCCCCTAATTCCATATTTTCCCCCAAATGGAGTTTAGCAAGAAGAGGTGGCAAGGCTTAATCCCAACAAGGGTTCAAATGGAAAAAGCCGAATAACCACCAATTTTTTTTTCTTTCCTTCATATTGCTTTATTGCAACGTGAGCACATTCACAGGACCAAGACAAAGTGCATAGCTCTCAGACAGACCCTGCTCCTTCACCTCTATGACTAAGACCCTGTTGGGCTGAAACACATCAGAGGAGGAGCAGGATCTGGCGAAGAGCGAGGTGCTTTGAAGACGTGTCTTATGTGGCAAAGAGCTCTTTGAAGGCAAGAAAAAAAAAGATGTGGTAGATGAGCAGCTTTTTGCATTTGAACTCAGTACGTTGGAGGAGAACGGACCTCATTTTTAATTCGGTTCCAGCTCACTTTAAATTGTCCTGTTAAAATAGCATTTGTAAGTCATGTTTCTAGCTTGAGGCAAAAAAATCACATTGCCTGAAAAGTTTACTGGTTTCAATGATATGTCCATATGATAAAAATGTCTGGTTCCTTACTCTCTTCCTGCTTTCCGTATCCGGAGATCTCACATTCTGTCCAGTCTGCTAGCGTTTGTCCCTTCTCAGGCATACAGGCCGGCCTGGCAGTGTCTGTCTCCATGGCACATGATCCAGATGTAGACTGCAACTTCAGAAGAGCTACAAGAGATGAAGAGCCCAGATGAAACTGGAGAATGGTATACCAATGGGGGGGTGGTGGGGGAGGGGGGCTTTGGGGTAGATGTCTATTTGCAGATTACAAAAGTTGTGAATACCCTCTTCTATTTGAGAACCTTTCAACCTCCTCTAGAAAAACATTCCTATGCTGGGCCAAAATTAGCCAAAAAAGGTAGATGAGGAACATCTGAAAAAGCTAATAATGAATGTAGATACTGTATGTAGATTTCTTGACAGGCCATCTGACAGCCGGGCATTCTGCCCGGGCGTTTGGACTATTCTGTGATGCACTGCATGCTAAGGACGCATTAGGCTGAAGGATAGGTGGAACCTGCCAAGGCTTTAAGCAGCTTGTCTCCTCTATTGTTCTTAGATAGATGTATTCTGTAATGTTGAGGACATTTCAAAGCTTATCCAAGCCACTCCTTCAGTTCCAATGAGTGTCAGGAAAATACCCCATTATATCCACATAGGTAGCACAGACACCTTAATCAAATCACCACGCATAGTGTAGATGTTGATTGTCCAAGAACAGGATGGGAGGTATGAATCTTGTGGAATCACCATGTTCTAGTTGCATAACCCCATCCTTGGTGTCAGGAAATCTGTATAGAGGTTAATTCCTTAAATTACATGGCTAAAGTTGTGAGTTTTTATCAAATTTCAGAGGTTGGGATGTTAAAACAACATTTTACGTGGAAGACAGATGGTGCCAAAGAACCAGCCCTATACAGAGACAGTTGTTCCAGTTTAACATAAATATATTCGGCATATAATGCAATTTTAACATCTCTTTCCTGGCAACCTGACAACCATTCACACCATTAGCCGTGTTAATTGAAGAATTAACACCTACGCAGACTTCCTAAAACCGAGGATGGGATTATGTAACTAGAACAGGGGGTCCATCCAGGACCGGATTTACTCTCTCTGCTGCCCCAAGGCCAGGCTCCTCAATGCAAGGCCAGGTTCCCCAATGCAAGGCCAGGTTCCTCAATGCAAGGCCAGGTTGCAAAAAAACTGCATGTCCCGGGCGTCGGGTGATAGGAATTCCACACTCCTGCTGCCCCTCTATTCCCTGCTGCCCCGAGGCTGGGCCTCGGTGGCCTTGTGGGAAATCCGGCCCTGGGTCCATCACTTTCAAACCTCCCATCCTGTTCGTGGACAATTATCACCCACTCATTCCATGGTGATTGTATTAAGGTGTCTGTACTACCTGTGTGCATATAAATGCTGGGGTTTATTCCTGACCCTCATTGGTACTGAAAAAGTGACTTCGAGAGGTTACAAAGCACCTTCAACATTACAGGACACATTCGGTGGAATGTGACAAACTATGACTAGCTATACAATGACCTGGATAACTGAGAACCTTCACAGACCTGTGCTTTAGAGAGCAGAGGAGGTTTCCTTACTTCAACAATACTCTATAGTCTAATGTGGCATCATGCTAAGCCCTCCTTACCATCTTGTCTTGAATTGTATTGTGATTGTAATGTCTTCCTTATATTGTAAAGCGCTGCGCAAACTGTTGGCGCTATATAAATCCTGTATAATAATAATAATAAGACTCAGTAGTAACAGCATGCTCGTTCTTGGGTATTTGACAAGGACCCAACATGACCCAGGGGTTCCAAGAGTATAAGGAAGCACTGTTTGCCATATACTGGCACTTTTAGGTTGACTATCTTCACTGCCAAATATTCTTTCTGATTGGACACTGCCATACTGCCACCAATACTCAGAAGATGCAGCAAGTTTGTTTCAGGGACTTCAGTCTAATGATCTAGCTAGTCACATGACTTCAGCCTCAATCACCCGGATGTGGTTCCTCTCTAGTGAAATACCAGGCTAAATGTTGTCTCGGCAAAAAAAAAAAAGAAAACCAATAGGGCATTTGTAAAGAACACTCGGGTTGAACTTCAGGAAGCTCAGGTTTCTTTTAATGAATGCACCAAAATCGCCCAGTTTTCAGCTTGTGGAAGTTAGTAAGTAACAATGTGAATTGTACTAGAGTAGGTTACTATGGTTCAAAAATAAAAGGGACTTTGTGACTTGTCATGATGAAACACCCCACAACTAGCAGTTTGTTTTAACTTATAGTCCACATACTAGTTCCAGGGAAGTTACTCATTTGACAGGTTTAGCCATCCTGCCCCAGAACGAGCATGTAACACATGGCTTTGCTTCATGAAACATTGTTAACATCCTAAACATGTTTACTCACCAATGTCATTATCAAAGGTGTCCTCGTCAAACTGTGGGTGCTTATAAATTCTTTCCACTCTGAAACTTTGTTCCTGACTTCCAGGCACAGCACGCATTGCCCGGCCCAGCTTGACACGGATCTTGTTGGCAGTCAACCTGAGAAGAAGCAGAGGCTTCATAGTAACGGGCCTAATGATATTTGGTTTAGTAGTTGAAAGATTAAACTTATTACTCACTTGTCACTTAGGAGGCAATGAGCGGCTGTCAGCACCCAGCAGCGGTCTATCAGGGTCCCCCCACAGAAGAAGTGCTCTGATCCCCTATAAACCTGGAAGAGAGACGCCATCCATGGATGAGATGTAATCTGTGCTCCTCGGCCTCCAGCAATACGGAATCGGGGCTGTAATTGTGGCCGGGGGATTCGAATTCCACAGGTGGCTGAGGAAGAAATTAATATCAAGATTCAGATTAGGTTGTGTGGACTGAACTAACAATAGAACATTGTTTCCCTCTATATTCCCTCTATATCTATATGCTATATTGGTTTGATAACTGGCCTGGAGGGCAACCATGAAGGTCTCACGTCATATAAGCTCCATATTTGCGGTAATGTGAATATAGGAAAGAATGCAGTGATTACAAGCTATGATGTGCCCAAGGCTTTATACTTCTTCAATGACTGTGGTATTTCCAGTCCCGGAAAACTATGTGATGTTTTTACATTTATTGTTAATATGGGCCACTGGCATCAATGAAAGTATGTGCAGCTCATTCTCTGTGCCACCCCTCAACTGTGAAATCAGGAGTGACCAAGGGGGTATTTGGCCCCTAGCTGGTCTATTTCTAACTCTATCAATGATGCTCTTCCAGCTGAATGGAAGCAAATGCCACCAGCAACTCAACATCTAGAGGTTACACAACTTTGACTGGTCTATGAGTCAGTGGCATAATGATTAGCGCTTCTGCCTTACGGCATTGGGCGTCCCTAGTTCAAATCCTGGCCAGGTCACTATCTGCAAGTGGTTTGCATGTTCTCCCCCCGTGCTTGTATGGGCTTCCTCCGGATACTCTTGTTTCCTTCCACACTCCAAAGACATGCTGGAAGGTTAATTGGCTCCTGTCCAAATTGGTCTATGTATGCAGGTGACATAGGGACCTTAGATTGTAAGCTCCTTGAGGGCCGGGACTAATGTGACTGTGCTGTGTAAATTGTCGGCGCTGTATAAATATATATGGTCACTCTTTTAATATTCTGTAACTTTTTTATACTCTAGTGTTACTTACAGCATTTAGGGACATCACAGAACTCCCAGCCAGCCTGAGTTCCATTCATCACATGACACCAAGGACGCACATCATTATCTGGATTCCTGTACCATATAAAAGAGATCATACTTCAATACAGACAGAACAGCTGCCAATCTAACATTGCCTAAATGTATAACACAAATCAAGCATAAATAGTGCAGCTTCACTGGTGCAACTACAATTTACCGGTAGGTTAAAAGTTTGAGATTGGGTTGCCAGGTGAAAAGTAAACACAGCATGAGTACATAGGTAGCCCTGGGGCTGCATATCATAGGGAAAGGCAATAGTTCTCCTCCAAGAACTTGGAGCCAGTAGTATCTGAGGGCACTCACACACAGAAGAACCTTGGTTGTGGAAGGACAATGAGGTGGTGGCACAATAAAGTGTGAACATTCAGTGGTTGCCTGAGAGCACAGCTGGTCTTCTACTAGCATTACCTCTGTCCTGTGTAATATAGCGTACAAAATGGAAAATGGCATAATACAACGCGGTACTGTAAAGTGATATTGAGGTGGTCCAAAAACGCTGTATTGCAACCACAATTCCTGGTTTTGGAGATCTGTCCATAGACAGTTTTGTCCAAGAAGATGTCCTTGGCTTCAGAACTGTCATAAGTTATTGTTTTCTTGCGGGGTCATTCATCTTCATTTAGGAGCAGTATGCAGAGTAACCATATTTCAATCAGTATACTGCCAGTCAGGACCCACCTACAACATGCGGGACTCACCTGCAGTAGTTATGGCTGCCCAAACCCTGGCTGCGGGATTTACCACTCCAGGCACTAAAGACTTTGCTCTTCACCAGGGG
Organism: Nanorana parkeri; assembly: GCF_000935625.1. Taxonomy (NCBI): domain Eukaryota; kingdom Metazoa; phylum Chordata; class Amphibia; order Anura; family Dicroglossidae; genus Nanorana; species Nanorana parkeri. Next base: position 172,823 of record NW_017306819.1, read on the forward strand.
AGAGTCCCACCGTAAACAACTGGCACCAGAGATGGCGACACTGTGAGAGCCTCGATATGAAGTTCCTCGCTCTGGATAACAGTCTGGGGTGGCTGTTCAGGATAAACAATGTACAAAGCACATTATCAGCATTGCATATTACACCAAGGAGTTCAATGCAACATACAGTATTTATATCAAGAAGCTGTTGAACCTGTGCAGAATGTTTTAAGGTACTGTTGGATTGTTAGACATGTATTTCATGGTGGAACAACCTCCGCACTGGGTGGAGGGACTAAGGGTAGTAAATAGCAAGGCACATATTGGTGACCTATACCTCTGGTTCATGAATGTTAAGGTTAAACATAACGTACAAAAACATTCCAATCTTGGCATACACAGATTCCAAGTTTAGGAGGTAAAGAATGGGAAGATTGCCTGGGGACCACTTGTTCTTCGTCGTTGATATCGCCACACACCAAACCCAATGGTGAGGTAAGACTGTACTTCCTTTTCATACTTTTGCACAGATTCTGACCACCCTGTATTTTTCTTTCCTCCATGCCGAGTCTGACGCGTCATCAACTTCCCAAGGATACGCATCTGCCCATTGAACACCCGCCTGTCACCACGACCAGATCTCACGACAACATCACCATGAGATCACCCCCATTGTGCCCATCCATTCCATCACATGTGAGTGGCTAATTTCCATTCCCACTTCCTTTTACCTCGATTTACTTTCATTCGCTTGTTAATCTCCATCCACACGGTCTGCGCCAGCTTGTTGTGCTCCCTCCTTTTTTCCGTTCAGTATCATACAGTTAGACACCTGGGTCTAATAACATAAGGAGCCACACAACGGCCACGACACCCCCCCAGGAGTGCGCTAACTAGCAAATTCAAGTCTTCATCCTGCACCAAGCATATCCAGTGCAATAGACTGGCTACATTTTCTCAAAATACATCCTGTTGACCCAATTTCAGGCCCTGAAAGCTTCCATTATTCACCTGATCTGGGCCTGCCCCATCATCAATAAATCTTGGCAACCTCAAATTTATCTATGACAAGATGGACAGGCCTGCACATTAGGCTAATTAGATAAGCTCCAAGATACAACACCTGAGTGAACTTTACTACATGAACTACTTCTTCAGGTTTGAAAAGTATTGGTGCTTCATTGGATGTCAAGCATCACCTCTCATCTATGGATGGGGTCGATTAACACGTTACCATTTAGGAAATTGGTATATACACATAGGGAATGACCCACTATATTAGCAAAATTATTGAACGTTTGGTTGGAAAATACCCTAACCATAACCTAACCCATTACCATTGGCCGGACTCGCTGCTCATTAAGACACTACCTTTTTTTCCTAGCACCCTTTTGGGTTTGAGAGCAATGTATGGTCTCCATGTGCTTCCTCCCCGCCCCACCCCACCCTTCATCAACTTGAGGTACAAGTGAAAAAAATGTAGTATTTTAAATGATTACATACAGCATACAGTTTCCTTTCCATAAACAATGTTTTACTGACTTGCAATGTGCTTCTGAAATTGCAAGGGAACTGACTCTCCATAAAGTGACCAATTCCCTAGCAAAGCCCCTTCCCTCTTTGCATGTCATAGCCCCCACCTCTTCTGGGAGTGCCTTATTACTGTCTGTGCTGGTCCAGCTTCACCTCCCTACAAAACCTTTTATGTAGCCATTGGGGGAGGGAAACATTTGAGTGAGTCTGCTGGGCCTTCTGACATCAGATGGCAGCGCCAACCAGTCTCAGGGCTTTTGGATGTCTATACAAAGTAAGCTTTTACAGGTTGATAAGATGCAAAAATGTATTAAATGCACATATAATATAATAGGAAGATTTGTGTTGAAATGAATGCTCCAGCAACAGTCTCTTTAATATCAGTCCCTGGAAATCTAGATAATTAAGATACGTACCCTTTGTGCAGGCTGCCACACTGCAGTGTTCCCAGTTGTACTTCCCATCTTTGAATATATAACACCAGGGAGAGACATCACCATCAGGGTTCCTACAAAATAAAAAAGATTAATTCAATATATTGTATATACCAATCAGCTCATCCGATATATTGACTACATAGCCAGCAAAACTGCTCTTTCAGGTACATGAATGCCAGCAATATGCTACCAATGAGAACCTCTGCCATGGTATGGTGAACATCTCAAGCAGATGGATAACAGAGGACTTCCATGAGAACGAGCTGCTCCCTTACAGTTTCTGCAACACCATTGGGCTTTATCAGTAAGAATGTTAAAACGGCAATGATAGAAAGTGTGGGGGGCCTCAACTGCGACCCCTGACAGCTGCACATAATAGTCACTATATGAAAGATGACTATCAGAGGCTTCAGACATACCAGAGGAGACGTTCAGAGACAGCAGACATGGTGGTGGGTTGGTTGCAGATACCCTTTAGGACAGTGGTTCTCAACCCGTGTAACCTCAGGACCCACATTTGTCCTTAGTCATTAAGTCGCGACCCAAGTCGCACTGCAGTGGACTGCACAGCATTGCGGTACGGCGCGCTCCAGTGCGGGCAATTGAACTGTGGGCGGGAGGGGCATTTGGGGTACCATTCAAATGAATGGCAATGCAACATACCTCCCACACCAGAACGCGTAGTAGGTGCGATTGCGTGGTACAGTGCATTTAGCTGGTCCAGGCACCTCTACAGGACACATGAGGGAGCTGTAAGCAATGCACGTATGGATGGAGCTCCCTTGTGGCCATAGCTCCATCCCACCCCACTTCAAGCTGACACTCGAAGCTGGGCAGCATATTCTGAATGGCTGCTTGGCGACTGACAGTGCTCCACTAGGGGAGGCTGAGAAGCCTCTCACCTAGAAAAGTGTAAGGCACGTGGTGACCCACTGAACATGGGGTCACAACCCACTTTTGGGTCACAACCACCAGTTGAGAACCAAGGCTTTAGGACATAATAGACTGGGGGCATGCTACATAAGACTGCTAGATATTAATGACATTACAGTCTCCACTACTGACTGCTGGGGTCTGCAATGGGCCGCAGAGTAAGTACCAGGGCCCTGCAGGTTGGGCACCAGGGTCCTACTGACTAACAGAAAAATATCTGTGTTTAATAGAATAATAAGTAAAAGCTAGCATGTAAAAATAAGGATAAGTAGGCTCCATCATATTACAGAGCTCATCAAGCATAGGCCTAGGTGCATGCGGCTTTGAATTCCCCAGGGGCATCCCTAGGGTTATATATAGTAGGTCAGGTCCCATACACTTCCACAGACAGTACACATTTCAACCATCTCTTACTACAAACTGTATATCCTGCTGGTTACCTGCAGAAGTTGTGATTCCCCAGTCCTAGTTGTAAAGCGTCTCTGTTCTGTGCGATGAATCTCTTCCCACTGAGCGCTGGAGAGTTCCAATTCACACAAACTGCTCCGCTCACTGTGCGGGTGTGATTTCCTCTGTACGACTGCCCTGAGCCCTCGTAACAGGTAGCCCGAGTGTCTGCAGAAAGAGACAGAGACAGTGAGCGAGACTTGTGACATGCACCGTGAGCACCATTCATCAACAATGCATGAATGTTATCGCAATGTACAGATCCTTGGCATCCTTCCGCCATGCACAGAGTTCATTTTTAGTACAGTATATAGAGATGGTGCATAGAGATACTCTGCATTAGGGATGTGCTTGGGTTTGGGCCAAACTTGAGTTCATCTGGACCCAGGAAGGAAGCTGTCAATGCCGGCCCAAACAGTTGTAGCCGTGGCATTCCCCACCCCGTAGCTGCATGTAAACATGGAGGTGAGTTGCTGGGGACATCATTGACCTTATATGGACACAAATGCCATATTAAGCCAATTTCATTGACCAAATATGGCCATGTGGTCAAATAAGATCAATGATATCACCAGCATCCTGCCCCTTTCCTCATGCTAAGCTGCGGGGCGGGGAATGCCCCAGCCACAGTTGACTAGGTTGATGCTGACAGCTTCCTTCCAGGTTTGGATAAACTCAAGTTTGTACCAAACCCAAGCTAGCTCATCCCTATTCGGCATCATGCAGTGTTTATTATCGATGCGCAAAGCTTTTGATGGCGGTAGCATTCTATGGCATGGAGCTCCATACCTATTTCACAATGTTCTCCAGCGAATCCACCAAGACACAGGCAGAGATGGTGGGAGGAGTACACAGCCTGGCGACAGCGACCTCCATTGTAGCACTTTTGTTCTGCACAGTCTGTTGGGAAAGGTAACTTGTAGATTAATATTTTTTTGTTCCATTGAGCCACATTAAGTCAGTCTGACCAGCTCAGGGTGACCCTCTATAAGTCATGGCCACCATTCCTGCTTGGAGTAACCCATCAATGTTGCACAATGCCCCATAGCAACCAATAAGATTTCAGCGGCTGTAACTAGAATTGTTTTATGAAAGAAAGATGATTTGTTATTGGCTGCCATGGAAGATTGCCGTTCGCTATGTTGGAATACCCCTAAGCCTCTAATCATTGGCACTTGTGAAAGCTGCAGGTGTTTGGAACATTATTTCCTCCTGCCCTCACCTATATATGGCACACTATGACATCTGCTTCGGCCATCCTCACAGCGGCAGAACTCCACCCTCCGTCCTGCGGGACGGAGCCAGGTTTCATCACCCCTGAAGACTCTCCCTGACCTTTCAATGCACGAGGCTGAACGATGGGGAGGAAAAAAGGAAGTTCATTAGCTCAGCCTGCTTATACTTCCTCTGAGTGAGGAAATAGTAAAAACACATACAAAGCTAGAAAATTAAAGGGTTCACCTAGTTAACACTGCAGTGCAATCAATGTATCCCAGTAGGTTAGAAACCATTGTGCAGGGTACATAAATTCACCTTCCCCCCAAACTGCATATCTGTAGGCCAACCACGGCTTCTGCAATGCCCAGGTAAAAATGTTGCATTCTAGGTAATCAACGCCATCCTGTATATAAGGCAGGATGGAGGGTACACTGAACAGCTCAAAGCAATTGCGGCATTGCTACTTGGATGCTAGATAGCAGGAGTCGTCTGGAACCTATCAACCAAGGACACTCGGCGGCATCAGCCACCTGCGTCCTATCTACCAAGGGCACTAGGTGGCAGAAGCCGTCAGCATCCTAGCAACTATGGGTGCTAGGTAGCAAGTTGCAACTGCATCCTAGCAACCAAGGAGCCACCTGAATCCTAGCATCCAAAGACGCTAGGCAGCAGGAGCCACTGAGTCCTACCAACCAAGGCAGCTAGGTGGCAGGAGCTCTTTGCATTCTGTCAACTCTGGATGCTAGGTAGCAGAAGACATCCTAGCAACCCAGGACACTAGGGTTGCTAGATGGCAGGGGCCTATCAATAGTGTGTAAATTACACTTTGTCGATATTTGCATGTTGACCCTGAGCAGTGATGACAACCAAAAGGGTACTCTGCACTCTATGCATGTAAAGGTTAGCACAAACACTACATGCATACAGTGCACAGACAAGATTTTAGGATATTTTTGCCACCAAGGTTCTACGTGAAATCATACACCTCCACTGCAAATGGCATAAATCTGAATGGGGTAAGCAAGTTTTTAGGAAAAATTACTTTGCACAGGCTGGTTGGGATTTATTGTCGGTTTAATCACTGCACAGGCAAACTTTAAAGGCACAAAGGTGAACTATACCTTAGAAATGGCTGGTGACACATGTAACTGATGTGGGACCACCCACTATTGGCTAAGGAACATCGTGTGACTCATAGCTCTTTAATGATGCTGCTTGTGTCTGGCTCTCAGTATCTGTCTGCCTGAACCCTTGCTAAATTAAACCCTTCTCACGAGCCATGTATAGAAGACCTCCAACTGACTGGCTGCCAAGATATTATATTCACCATTGCAAGAATAATATCATTCTGTAATATATTATACATGGTTGATCCCCACACTCCCAATAAGCATAACATTCTCCTTACATCAGAATCCCACCTAAAAGTAATAACTGGTAAATAATTACATTTATATGACCTGGCCCCTCTCTTCTCTCGATGGTGAAGCACCTAGGTAAGAAGGCAGTTAAGTGTTAGTTGGTTCTAAACAAAGTGAATAAAGATATAAAACATGTCTGTATGGAGCATAAGGTATGAAGGTATAGGTATTCATTGTTTATATAAAATCTTTATTAAATGGATAAACACCCAAATACAAGGTGCATCCATGGCAAAGGTTTTCTAAAGAAGCAGAAGCTGTTTGATTTCAGACTGTCTCTCTCTAATTGCAACTGAGCAGTCTAAACTCAGGTGTAAATGTATCTATATTTTTATAATGCTTTTCTCTCTGAGTACTCCAAGCACTAATCAAATTGGTGTCAGGGGGGATAGAAGGCGAGTGTAAGAGACTTACGTGCAGATTTAATCGTGGCCAAAAGCGTGCACGCACACAAGCAAGGAAACCATTGCTGAAACTTCGCTTTAGCACATGAACGTGCTTGCATGGGAACATTTATACGCAATAGCGCACGCACGTGAGTGTACGGAAGCGCGCTTGTTAGCATACAGGTGCATGCTATCCTATATAAACAGACATGAAGCCACGACTAAGTTGCTGAGTGGCCTTCAGCTAGTCCCTTTGTGCCCTGTACTCTGTTCCTGTAGCCTGACATCCTGTGTATGAACCCGGCTGGTGACCAATTGACTCCGCCTCCTTCCTTCTGATTTGGTACCTCTGCTCTCTGATCTCCTGTGTATGACCCTGGCTTATATTTCCCGACCCTGCTCCTGATCTGTGATTTGGCACCTCAAGATTCGGCTCCCTCTATATGACCTCAGCTTGAACCTGACTTTCCTCCTGGTCTGCTACTTTGTGGATCGCTCCATCAGCATCCTGAGCAACTACATACTGCCAGTGCTTCGTTGGCCTCACGCCTGTTGCCTGCTCTGGTTTCAAGAGGTCCCGGTGTCATTCCGGTCCTGCTGATTCACCAGCTGGTCCGACGCACTCAAGCGCCTCCTCAAGAACCGGCCAGCCACCAGTACCAGCACCTGTGCTCCACTCTGTGGGACTGAGAGGTGCACGGGCAGCCCCCTTCTCAGCTGTGTCTCCAGTCAGGTACGTGATAGCAAGGAAGCCATCTTGGGCCTGCTCAATACAATATTATACTAGGGCCAATTTTAGACAGGAGCTTATTAGCCTAACAGCCTGTCTTTGGAGTGTAGGAGGAAACCCACTCCACCCAACAAATAATCTGAACCAAAGACCCCAGTGCTGCGAGGTTGACTGTTGATTTATGGATGGTTGCTATGGGTTACATTAATTAGGTCACCAATCAAACTATTAGATATATATGCTTACCTCTTGTGTTGCAGATACAACCTCAAAGAGGATGAGGGCCATGAAAATATTCATAGATCCGATCTTTAATGACATTTTAAACTGCAAGAAAAAGAAAAATATGACAGTGAAGATGTAATAGGACAAAACCCAGATAGTTTAAAGGGAACCATCATCAAAAACAAAGCCTTCCATAGCTGATGTCCTTATAAAATTCTGATCAAGCTGATCGCGTGGCTTCCAATTTTTATAATTGTTTTGACATTTTTGGCTATTTTTGCCGGGCTTTCTCATATCTGTAGAAGACATCAATGTCAATCAGTGCTGAGGTGGGTGATGTCTATGGGCTACCTTATCGCTCAAACAGTCATTAGTGTTTGAGCGATAAGGTAGCCAACCTTTTTAGCATGGAAAAGGTCTTGTCCAAACTTTTTAGCATGGAAAAAGGTTGGACAAGACCCAATAGAAAGTCTGAGGAAGAGTCAAAGCAGAGGTGACGAGGAAGCATGGAGCCGGCTTCATGGCCAATCAGGAAGCCGGGCGCCGCATCATTACACAGCACCGGGCTTCCTGCTTGGCCAGAAAGCCGGCTCCATGCTTTCTCGTCATCTAGTTAGCTTTCCTGCTTATCGGGAAGACGGGTGGTGAGTCGTTACACGCCGCCCAGCTTCCCGGCTGAGGTGGGTGATGTCCATGGGTTACCTTATCGCTCAAACAGTCATTAGTGTGGTCCACCATGGAAAAAGGTTGGACAAGACCCAATACATAGTCTGAGGAAGAGTCAAAGCAGAGGTGACGAGGAAGCATGGAGCCGGCTTCCTGGCCAATCAGGAAGCCAGGCGCCGCATCATTACACAGCACGTGCTTTCTGCTTGGCCAGAAAGCCGGCTCCATGCTTTCTCGTCATCTAGTTAGCTTTCCTGCTAATCAGGAAGACGGGTGGCGAGTCATTACACGTCGCCCACCTTCCCGGCTAATCAGGAAGCCAGGCGGCGAGTCATTACACGCCGTCTGGCTTCCTGAATGGGACTTCCGGTATCTGTATTCAATATCGGCAAGTACCGAAAAAAAATATCAGTACTCGTACTCAATACCGAAAAACCGGTATCGGTGCATCCCTATAAAATATAATTGATCATTCGATAAGGCGATAAGAGACTTGTAGAGCATTGTTCAAAATTTTGTTTTGGTTTTCACATTTGATTCTGGAATGAATGGAGTTACTCGAATGAAAACCACTTTCACTGTTAAAATTTCGTTCCATCAACAAAAATGTTTTCCATCCTGCTCCTTTGATTTTGTTCATTACTATGGTTGAAAGCGATCTGACCCCATTAGCTAAGCGAACGTTCCAAAACATTTGTTCTAAAGACATTCTGCTGGTCTATGACCCGCTTCCTGGCCACACATCAGTTATATAATGTATACCACTGTTACATTGTAACAATCACATCCTCCTCATCCAGCCCGTCCTGGATTGCTGGTTGAGTCTTCTAAGAGTCACACATAATAATGATCTGGCAATATTTCTGCATGAAAAAGACCAGATCGCCTCTTCCCGCTGTCAGCGCCATGACAGTCATCTCAGTCCTCCAGTATCAGACCAATAAAGTGACTCTATAATGAGTAAACTGTAACAGGATATAAACTGTAAATATAAGCTAGAAGTGTCAAAGGATTGTATGATGAAAGGAATACATTGACATGGATGTGTGTTGTATGTGTGTGTGTGTGTTGGGGGGGGGGTAAAGTGAGCGAAGCTTTTATGTTGTACAGAATGAACAATTCTGAGGAAGGCTTATAGAAGACATTCAAGCATTTTAGAAATTAACCCTTGCAGTGGGGCTTCCCTCGCACTGTAGGGGGTATCTACACGTTTTGGTCTAGGGTCTAAAAAAAAAATACTCACTTGATCCATGGTCCTGCCTGGCTGCTAGATCGCTCCCCGCAGCCTCTTTTCTTCTTAGCTCCAGCAGTCTATATACTGCTGACATCCTCATGTCCATTGACTTGCATTGGATGTGAGACACTACTGACACTACATAGTCAGAGCGGAGGGGGAGGGAGAGAGGTGAGCAGTCACTGCTGCAGGACCAAGGATCACGTGAGTATATCTTCTTTTAGGGCCCTGTCACTCGAAAGAGTGTGTTCCACTGCGTTAGTCCTTTGGAACGCACTGGAACGCAACACGGCTGGCTCACTTTGTTTTGAGTGAATTGAGTAAATCCAGCATTGGTTATGACTCCCGTGACACTTGCAGCTTCCATTGGCTTGCCTTTCACTACCAGGAGCTGAAGATAGGTAGTGAAGGTATTTGCATCTGGGGAGGTTCCAGCACCCATCAGAGCCACATCCAATGTAAACAAGCCAAAGTCCCAAAGGGCCCCTGGGCAAATGCACAGTCTGACCAAATGGTATGATCACCTCTGATGTAAAGAGAATGACCGATCAATATCGCCATAGTGTGAGCGTTCCAATTCAATACTTGAAGTATTGAAAAGAAGTCTAGAAAAAAATAACCTATCAGGCCCTCCATAGGGCTTTCCCTTCACTACCAGGTGCTAAAGATCGGTGGTGAGGGTATTTGCACCTGAGGAGACCTTCATTAAACTGAACCTGTTGCTACGCCCTACCTATCTTGGTCTAAGGCCCATCCATCGTACCTAAGCTTGATGGCGCAACAGCCCTGCTCACATAACTCTGTATAGGTTCCATGTGGTCAGAGTTGACTGTTGTGGGTTTGGGTGTGGATCCAATTAAACCTCGGATGAATCTCTGTGGATCATCAGATGACTCATAGGCTTATGCCGTGAAGCAGAGAAAAACATCACTCGGGGCCCAGTCGGACCCTCCAGATTTCCAGCGAATGCTCCACTTGGCTCAGTGCCAGCTCTGCTTGGGAGAAAGATGAAGTGACTTTAGATTTTCTTCCTCATGTCTCATCATCTCTTCTCCTTTCTCCTCACACACTCTGCGCTTTTCTTGTTTATATTTAATGCAACCACTTCCCGGCAGACGCTATACAGGAGATCTAATCGGACTGGTTTTGTCATCAATTGATGAATCCTGGAAGTATTTTTGGCTGTTTATCCCAAGCCCTTTCCATGTCCAGACAACATTTCACAATCCTGCTGATATGTGCTGGCCAGGCTATGTATAACCTTTAAACCACCTCCAGTTCCTGGATCAATATGACATCATAAAGACATTATATTTTCTTCGCAGCCATTTTATTTGGATTGTGGGGAATCTCACTTATTTAGGTTTGTATTTATTAGGAATTTTCACTCAACTACATACAGGAAAAAAGAAGTATTAAAAGTCAGTTGCGTGCATGGTGAAGAACAATGCAACCCATTGGCAGATGGAGGCACCAAAGGGCCCCAGTATAAGGCCAATTTTTTGGTCCTCATATGCAATCGATGGCTAACTAAAACACTTATTCACGTTGTAATGATTTGGAGCTAGATCGAAGTGAGCCATATACAGATGTATAAGAAGGTCCCAGCACCCATCAGGCCTACATGCAATATACACAGGCCAAGCCCCAAAGGGCTCTTGTGCAATTGCACAGTCTGACCAAATGGTTTGTTTACGGTGTTCCCTATGTTGGAGTATCTTAATATATACAAAACCCATCAGTCCCTACCTATTACTAAAATATCACTTCAGGGTAAGTTGACCCTTGGACCATTACCCTTGATGTGCCAAGGACTCCAATGGGTAGCTACAAAGAAATTGGCCTTCTACTGCTGGGGCTGTATCAACACTCGCAGTCTCTCAAGTGTATCTTCCAGAAAGGCCTCAGGACTTCATGGTGAGCACAGATCTTTCCAAGCTGTGCCTTGAATCTTATTTATTATAGATATTTATATAGTGCTGAGAATTTACACAGCACTTTACATTCACATCAGTCCCTGCCCTAGGAGCTTACAATCTAAGGTCCCTATCTCACCTTCATACCCCTACTAGGGCCAATTTAGACAGCCAAATAACCTGCCAGCATATGTTTGCCAGAGGTCCTGGAGGAAACCACACAAGCACAGGAAGAACATGCAAGTGGCACCATGACCAGGACTCAAACCTTGGTGCCCAGTGCTGCAAGGCTGGCTGCTAACCACTAAGCTACCTTACAGCCTCCTTTTAGCGGTGTTCCAAGTGCAGTCAGTGCTGATTGATGTGGATTAACTACTAACTCCTGTTGTATCCACCCAGGAGAGCTATTGTCTCTTTGGATGATGAATTCAGGGGCATTTGGTGCTCAGAAGCTCAGGCAGCCCTAGGTGCAACATGAAAAGTCTACATTGTATGGCTCAGACTTGGAGCAGGACATGCAACCTGCAGAGCCACTTGTTGGTGCAATTGTGTATCTTTTGCAGTCTGAAAAAAGCAGGAATTGATTGATCAACGTAGCAAAGACTAATCACTTAGAAAAGGGAAGGTTCCCTTAGCTTATTAAATAAAGCAAAGCAATGTTTACGTTGTACACCTAGCTGTGTGCAAGGGGATTAAAAACAGGATCCTGTTATTGATCTATGACTAGATAATTGAAGTGAGAACATCTACGCTTCATTTACTAAGCGAGGGGAACATTGATTTGCTAAGCAAACATCCTCTTACTCTAGTACAACAGCACCCATTGTAGATTGGAGATTTCACCAGCAGGTGGCGCTGTAGGTTACATGAACCCCAAATGACTTAATTACAAGAATATAGGGACCATGCACACAACAGGAGGATGAAGTGCAAATGCTGTTTATGATGGGCTGTGAAAGGATACAACTTCTAATACAACTATAAAATGAATATTAATATAATAGTTTAATTCATCCAAGACACAACACAATCATATCTAAACAATTAATGCAAATGCACAGAAGAAGCCTGAACTCTAGGCAGATATAAAACACTTTTTTTTAGTTATACATTCATTCATTCAAAAAAATATGTATCCCTACATATAACTATCATAAGTACCGAATCTGTTTGGGTATCAGCCGCGTGTGATCCCCTGTGACAGTTTATGGGAGAGGGAAGGGCAGCACTCCGAGCCTCTGTATTACCTAGCACTGTCATTCTTCGTACCTGAACCTGCTTACAGGAAGTAAGAGCAGAGGGATGACTTTATCTATGTGCTGCTACTCCTCATGGTCTTATCAAAAAGCTGACGTTGGACTGGTAACTAAGCTGTATGGCAGTCCAGTACTCCAATACAGAAGATTGAGGTTCTGGCCTAGCTTTGCTGCCTAGCAAGGGTGTCTAGATCCCAAGACTAGATCATGGGGGAGGGGTTTGTTAATCCCAAGACTAGATCATGGGTCAGGGGTGTCTAGAACCCAAGACTAGATCATGGGTCAGGGGTGTCTAGAACCCAAGACTAGATCATGTGTCAGGGGTTTGTAGATCCCAAGACTAGATCATGGGTCAGGGGTTTGTAGATCCCAAGACTAGATCATGGGTCAGGGGTTTTTCGATCCCAGGACTGGATCGTGGGTCAGGGGTTTGTAGATCCCCAGATCGGCTCAAGAGAATAACACATTGTTTGATAGTTCACATCAATGTCTTTCCTTTCTGAACCAGCATACAGGAGGGGTGAGCAGCGGGATGGCTTAATCTATGTGCTGCTGCTCCTTATGGCCCTATCAAAAAGCTGACATAGACTGGTAACCAAGCTGTATGGCAGTCCAGTACTCCAATATAGTAGATTTAGGTTCTGGCCTAGCTTTGTCTAGCAGGGCTGTCTAGATCCCAAGACTGGATCATGGGTCAGGGATAACTAGATCCCAAAACTAGATCATGGGTCAGGAGTGTCTAGATTCCAAGACTAGATCATGGGTCAGGGGTGTATCGAATATGCGCGTTTGTCGCGCGCTTCGTGCCCCGCGTTTTTACCGTGATTCGGGGTAAAAAAAGCGTGCGACAAAGGCGCGTTTCCGATGGCTACCTGGCTGTATCCCAATGGATACGCGCTGCAAATACGCCCCAAAGAAGCTCCTGTACTTCTTTGGGCGTAGGGCGTTTTGCAGTGCATTCCTACGCGCTGTAAAACGCCCAGGTGGGAACCATGCCCATAGGAAATCATTGGTTTTCACATGTTGAGCGTTTTACAGAGCGTAGGAACGCGCTGTAAAACGCCCAGGTGTGAACCAGGCCTAAGGCTTTCTCATGTTCTCCCTCCAGACCCCTCTTTTGCACAACCTCTGTTAGAGCTCCTTTATGAAATATATCAGCTGTAAAATGTTCTCCATGCAGTCCCATGTATCCGTTCCCATGGTGGTTTTGTGGTTATCCATGGGGCCTTCAACCCTTGAGGTTCAGGTTTTGATTGCCACCAGAAAGGCTAATTGTGAGGAATATCGAACCAGCTTTGTCCTAGAAGGCATGCCAACTTATATCTATCGATGTGACTAACCTTTTCTAAGAAGCCCACTGCAGCAAACAATATATAACCGGTATTATCTGATAGTGTTATAATAAGCATTGAAGGTGCAGAGGCTGCAGCAATCCTTCAATCCAAGAAGCGTACACATACAGTATACACCACAAATAGTGCTCAGGACTGTACATGTGTTTGGATGCATTTCCTCCCACAATCTAAAAATATTCTTGAAAGTTAATTGACATCCATTTCTCAACAACCATGACACTATAGCAAGCCTTAGATCTTACTTCTACATAGAATAAACTGAAACATTGACACAAATGTGCAACTGGGGAAACGAGGCACGTTGAGTCATGGATCCTTACGACAACTGCATCTGCATGTTAGCAAAGAGCCAAAGCAAAACCTCAACTACAGGGAATGCAAGTTGTTTTAAGCCACAAGCTGAAGCAGATGTACACCGTGATGATCACTGATTCCTCTAACAAGCTTTTATTTTTGGTTGTTCAGACACAGTTAGCAGATGCCAAGCGGTCTGTAGGCAAATGATACACAAGTGATTTTCAGACTGGACAAGGACTCAGCATCATGTCATCGCTACATGGCAAGGAATTAACTTCATGTAGATATAACCTACTGGTCTGGATTGTGATTGGACTTGGTCAAGGAAGGCCACCAAGTCACACTGTTAAAGGCTTCCTATCATGAATAAAATATGAAGGCTCCCTTCACTGATGTCTGTGAAGGTTCTCATTCATACAGGTCATGGTATATCTGTAAAAAATAAGTCAAGGCAACTGGACTTGCTGTATTTTTCTTGAAGACGTTTCACTGGTCATCCAACCGGGTTTCTCAATTCAGAATGATGGTTCTGGGTGTGATTGCGAAATTCAACCCTTTTAAAATTCTGAATTGAGAAAGCCGGTTGGATGACCAGTGAAACGTCTTCAAGAAAAATACAGCAAGTCCAGTTGCCTTGACTTTTTACAGATATCCCTTCACTGATCTCCCTCTAAAATGGTCGGTTTACTGATTGTTATGCCAATCATCTGGTGTTCAAAATGACCAAGTTTCTGATTTAGAAAAATTATACAGATGAGCACTTCTGACTCTATTCATGCTTGTTCGGGGGCAATTACAGGAAGGTATTGAAGCCAGGGAAACAAACCGGAAAAGGTTCAGTTCACTGGATCCTTGCTGGAGATAAAACATTCTAGCACATAGACCCACCAATGCCATAACAAGCAACACATTTTAGACCACTAAGGTCTTTTCTGAAGCCAGATACAGGCAGCTAGAGTCTTCATGAGCAGGTATTCCTTAGGGATGGTTTGCACTGGACATGTGGTCAGACACGCCTATTAATAGGACCTGTTCACACCATTTTGTTGTTTTTCATTCCTGCATACCTGGAAGATTGACCAGCATTGGGCCACACAAATAAGCCAATATTAAATAGATAAGCATGTAAATCCAAACTTAAGCATTACGGTTTGAGTGTAGCTATACATTCAACACATCCAGTAGAGGTCGGGATTGTAAAGGAGGATGATCTAGACAGGTGGAGGAAATAAGGGACTCTACCATAAAGATGGCAGAACTGCCCCAATTAAACTGTTTGCTGTCTCCAGGGATTGGCATGAAGTGGACCATGTACAGTAGATGACTAATCGGGAGAGGTCGAGCATGACCCGGCTGTCTTGGTCCATATTCCATGTTGGGAGCAAATACAAAAAAGAGGCGGTGCACACCTATGCGTCACCCCACCGGATTGCCACGCAGTCAGGAGTCGTATAGGTGTGCACCGATCGCGTTGTGAGTGCCTTTTTTTCCAATGGCACCCCAGTCGTGCCGGGCTGATCGCGCGGTTTCCCGCCGGGATTCGGCCCATGCTTCTGAACACGATCGCGGCTAAGGCAGCCGTGAACCGTGTATCGCGGAAAAAAGGTACAAGTCTGTGCCATGAACAACCAAAGACAGACTGAGATTAGAGAGCTAAATGCATGGATAAAGTCTTAGTGTATGGGGGACATTTAAGGTTCCTAGGGCCCTGAGCTGTAGTCTCATTGGGCTATTACCGATATACTTAAGATGGTATGCACTTTGATGGAAGTGGTTTCTACACTACTACTGTACAAGGGGAGATGTTTATGGGAAGGTTGAGGAATAGGTAAATTATATTGTTGAGCTCATGTCAAGAAGATAATAGGTCAAAAGGGGGCTGGACAATTCTGGAAGGTAGAATGGAGGAGGAAGGGGTTAGCATTATGGAAGGTGATAGATAGTGTGGCCCTTGATCTGTGGGAGTGGGAACATGTATTTGTAAAGAGGTAACAGCAGGGATCTCTACTAGCCTCATGCAACACATCTCCAGCCTCCTAACAAACCTATAGCATGGCCCCCATACAAGGCCTATTCAAGGCTCTGGTGTACCCTGGGCAAAAAATATAATAGTGCCCCCCCTTCCCGCCTAATGTCTCAGGTGGAGGGTTTTTTAATCTGAGAAAATAGGGATTGCAGCTCTCAATAGCAGTATTACAGCAAACTAATCAACACTTACCCTTTTACTAAGCTTTTACATAGTTCTGCCACTGACTCCAAGCTGTAGATGGACTACAAATCTCAGCAATATATTATATAGCAACACAGAATGGCGCAGCTTTCCATTTGCGGCCTTAAGGAGCTGTGCCTCACTGATAGGGCTGCACCGACAAAGGAAAACTTGGGGGCCCTAGTTGCGACACTGAGCCCTGGACAATTGCCCACTTTGCCCATTGGGTAAAGTGGCCCTGCCCTGCCCTGCCCCCATCCTCAAGGATGTCTTCAGTCTTTAAAAGTCCACTGTAACTTAACTGAACATTATATGGGGCTCTTAAGTGATGTCAAGGATTGCAGTTGAGGCACCCTTTACCCTGTCAGTTGACAACCACGTATCTTCAGTCAGGAGGACAATGAACATTCATGTCACCCATTCTCTAGGACATCTGCAGTGTCTGACAGTCCTCTGTAGCATTATATATATTGAACATTATGTGTGGCCCTTTAGTGATGTCAAGAGCTGCAGTTGAGAACCCCTATACCTTGTAAGTTGCCAACCACTGATCTACGGTCAGGAGGACAATGGACATTCATGACCCCCCATCCTCTAGGACGTCTGCAGTGTCTGACAGTCCTCTGTGCATTACATATATTGAACATTATGTGCGGCCCTTTGGTGATGTCAAGGGCTACCGTTGAGGCTCCCTATACCTTGTAAGTTAACAACCAGTTATTTACAGTCAAGAGGACAATGGAAATTCATGTCACCCATCCTCTAGGACATCTGCAGTGTCTAACAGTCCTCTGTAGCATTACATATATTGAACATTATGTGTTGCCCTTTGGTGATGTCAAGGGCTGCAGTTGAGGCTCCCTACACCTTGTAAGTTGCCAACCACTGATATACAGACAGGAGGACAATGGACATACAGCATAAGCATAAATGTCTAAAGTTACCCAAATCTGAACCCCATCTAACTGGTGCCATGCAACACAGAAAGTTTACATTTGCATGACCATATGCCATCGTTCTATACGTGTTATAAAACATAACGTGCGTCCCCCTACCTCCAGCTTTGCTGTAGTTCTCCTGGAGTTTCTCGGTTGAAGTCTTGCTGTTGTTCTTCTGGTCGACTTGAAGCAGCTGCACAGAGAAGAGAGAGAAACATAACTGAAGGGTTAGTCAGCAATGTGAAGGACAAGAGAGAGAACGAGGGGGAGAGGAGGACGCACAGGGGGGAGGAGAGAGGGGAGAGCAGCAGGACCACAACATGAACTGAAAGGAAAAGAGGACAAAAGCACCATCAGGAGGAAGTTCTGGAGACACGGAGGAGTGAGGAAGAGTGAGCACACAAAGCAAATAAAGGGGAAGTCATCAATCACATAAGTAATAATGAGAGTGGCTGAAATGATACATGAAAAGGGGAAATGAAGAGAAATAACACGTAGGGGCCATAAACATTTCCTTGTGAGATATGTCCAATGAAATCGCTTGTATAGTAACCCAACGTAACCCTTAACTAGAGATGTAAGCTGCGGAAAAATTTGGTTTGGATACTTTGTTATTTCGGAATTCAAGATTCGGATCCGAAATTACATTCGGTTTGGGTTTCGGATTCGGCCGAAATCCGAATCTTTATTACATTTCAGATGAGTTCATGAATATTCGTTGCGAATGCCACAGAAAACCATATCCAGATATTAATACTAAAGCTGAAGCTCCCAGACCCGAATGGCACCCGGGATCCGAATTTCCGTATACCATTCGGGAGATCCAGAAAGCAATACGGGTCTGGGAGCCATATTAAAGCTGAGGCTTCCAGACCCAAATGGCATTCAGGACCTCTCAATTGCTATTTGGAAATTCGGACTCCATTTGGGTCGTGGAGCCTCAGTTTTAGTATTATGTATATATAAGTAGTATTCTATAATACGAACGAATATTCGTAGCGACAACATTGTGACCCATATCTACATAAAACTAAACCTGAGGCTCCCAGACCCGAATGGCATTTGGGAGCTCCCGAATGCAACTCGAAAATTCGTATTCAGACCCATTCGAATGCATTAAACCGAAAAACACATCTGATTGGCCAGAAAAGTCACATGTCCATTTCAGTTTAGTTTTTGAACGAAATTCGGACGGTATCTGAAATCCGGAAACGGAAATTTGGATGCATTGGGATTCAGAAATTCCGATGTGTCCAAATGTCCAAATGTCTGAAAACTTGTACGAATTATGATTCAGAACTAAACAAATCTCACATGTCTATACTTAACCAGTCCACTTTTGCAGCGAAATTGGGGTAATACCTACTTTATATTTGTTACCTGTTCCCATTCACATTGCATAACTTAAGGCCTCATTCACACTAGAAAAGGCCGGGGCGTACAGCTCTGTGCTGCGTGCACGGCCGTATCGGGCAGCTCCCGGGAAGCACAGGGGCTGAGTGTGATTAGTACGCAGCCCCTGTCCTTCTCTATGGGAGTAAGCGGCCGTACGCCACCCTACGCTCACCCCAAGTGCAGATCCGTACAGGTGCATGTTTCCTGGCTTGGGCGCAGACAGGATCCATCCTGTCAGCATACAAGTACGGACACCCGCACGGACGTGCAGGGGGGGTGTGAGCGTAGGGCGGCGTACGGCCGCGTAGTCCCATAGAGAAGGACGGGGGCTGCACACTAATCACACACAGCACTTGTCCTTCCCGGGAGCTGCCCGATACGGCCGTGCACGCAGCACAGAGCTGTACGCCCCGGCCTTTTCTAGTGTGAATGAGGCCTTAAGCAGAACTCAGTGTAAACTTTTTTAACCCTCACAGTGGGGCTACTCGTTTTTGTCTAAGTTCACAAATAAAAGAGTTATACTCACCCGATCCTCGGAGCTGGCGCTTTAAGCTTCTATGTTGTAACTTGTGTTCTGGTTGGCAGCTCTAAGTAGTAATGTTTTGCGTTGTTTATACGAAGGACTCACTACCCCCTCAATCTCCCACAAGGCGGCTGATAGGAGTTATCTCACCCAGCCACAAGGTTATCTGACATGGCAGGACCCGGCTCCTCCACATACACAGAGGCTGGATGGATGGATGGATGAACTGACTCCTGACCTCAGAGAGATGTGTTATTACTGATCTGCGCTCAGAGAACGATCCGCTACAAGAAGTGACCCCGAGTCCTATAGATAGGCAGATAGGCGGGGGGGGCTTCCTCCTTAGAGGAAGTCATAGATGCTTATAGTGCATTTCCACTTTTAGGAGAACACCGACTTTATATTTGTTGCATGATCCTACTGACATAATCTAGAAATGTATTACAAAAAGTTTTTGCTGTGTGAATGGGAGCATATAACAAATGTATAGAGGGGGGTTTTCTCAACTTGGACTGCAAAAAAATGGAGATACCCTGCGGTTTCCTGTATCTGTACCCTGTATTTCCACTTTTGCAGTCAAATTTGACAAAGCCCGTCTAAATGTCTGTTATTTGTTCCCCTTTCACACAGCGTCTCTAAAAATAACTTTTCATAATATATTACTTCCCTTTTAGATGTTTCGTTACAGTAGGCAACATGGCTGATTCCTTTTTTTTGTCTCAGCACCTTCACGGTGATCTGAGAACCTTCACATTGACTCAAGACTCATGTTAGGAGGGGTTGTGAAGGGTTTGCATTGTATCTTAGAGAACTATGAGGTCAGGGCTTTTCCCCATAGTTCTCCTTAGGGTCACAGGAGAACACAACCTAGCGTCCTCCCGTGACCAAAAAGCTCAGTATATAGGGAGCTACAGCTCGCGGTATACTGAGACGCAGCAGCCGGGACGGATCCCTATATTACTGTCTGCATCAACCCAGCTGCCTGAGTGACAGCTGGCTCTGCCTATCTAGAGGCAGAGCCAGCTGTACCCGCCCCCTCCCCGTCCGTTTCGCCTGTCAGCGATGGAGGATCGGAGCGGGGATGGGGGGGGGAATCCCTGCGGTGAAAAGTGAGTGACAGTCACGACTCTCTGCAGGGACAGGATCGAGAAGTGAGCGAGCGACGGTATGTGTTCACTCACTTCCCGATTTACTGAGCCGACCTGTGACAGTTTCATTGTCACAGGTCGGCTCAGATTATGAGGCTGAGTGAAAATCATTCGCCTCGTAATTCTCCTTTAAGTTAATGAGAGAAACACTTCTCTCAATAACTTCATTAACATACAATGCAAGGCCCTCACGACCCATCCTAGCATTACAAAGAAGGAGAAGCGAGTAGACATTTTAACCCTTAAGAAGCCAAAAAACACTGACCCATGTAAATGCCTTTTAAACTGCAAGATGCGTTTAAATTTTTTTAGCTTATGCTCTGTGAATGGGAACATGTAACAAATATACCAACTTGGCTGCAAAAAAGGAAATACACCGTAAAGCTAAATGTGTAAATGAAATGTATATACACCGCACACTGCGTCCTATATACACCGATATACAGAGGAGGGAAGTCCTATTGTATATATGAGATCTATATACACTGCACACTGCATCCTATATACACCGATATACAGAGGAGAGAAGTCCTATTGTATATATGAGAAGTATATACACCAGCACACTGCGTCCTATATACACCGATATACAGAGGAGGGAAGTCCTATTGTATATATGAGATCTATATACACTGCACACTGCATCCTATATACACCGATATACAGAGGAGAGAAGTCCTATTGTATATATGAGAAGTATATACACCAGCACACTGCGTCCTATATACACCGATATACAGAGGAGGGAAGTCCTATTGTATATATGAGATCTATATACACTGCACACTGCATCCTATATACACCGATATACAGAGGAGAGAAGTCCTATTGTATATATGAGAAGTATATACACCAGCACACTGCGTCCTATATACACCGATATACAGAGGAGGGAAGTCCTATTGTATATATGAGATCTATATACACTGCACACTGCATCCTATATACACCGATATACAGAGGAGAGAAGTCCTATTGTATATATGAGAAGTATATACACCAGCACACTGCGTCCTATATACACCGATATACAGAGGAGGGAAGTCCTATTGTATATATGAGATCTATATACACTGCACACTGCATCCTATATACACCGATATACAGAGGAGAGAAGTCCTATTGTATATATGAGAAGTATATACACCAGCACACTGCGTCCTATATACACCGATATACAGAGGAGGGAAGTCCTATTGTATATATGAGATCTATATACACTGCACACTGCATCCTATATACACCGATATACAGAGGAGAGAAGTCCTATTGTATATATGAGAAGTATATACACCAGCACACTGCGTCCTATATACACCGATATACAGAGGAGGGAAGTCCTATTGTATATATGAGATCTATATACACTGCACACTGCATCCTATATACACCGATATACAGAGGAGAGAAGTCCTATTGTATATATGAGAAGTATATACACCAGCACACTGCGTCCTATATACACCGATATACAGAGGAGGGAAGTCCTATTGTATATATGAGATCTATATACACTGCACACTGCATCCTATATACACCGATATACAGAGGAGAGAAGTCCTATTGTATATATGAGAAGTATATACACCAGCACACTGCGTCCTATATACACCGATATACAGAGGAGGGAAGTCCTATTGTATATATGAGATCTATATACACTGCACACTGCATCCTATATACACCGATATACAGAGGAGAGAAGTCCTATTGTATATATGAGAAGTATATACACCAGCACACTGCGTCCTATATACACCGATATACAGAGGAGGGAAGTCCTATTGTATATATGAGATCTATATACACTGCACACTGCATCCTATATACACCGATATACAGAGGAGAGAAGTCCTATTGTATATATGAGAAGTATATACACCAGCACACTGCGTCCTATATACACCGATATACAGAGGAGGGAAGTCCTATTGTATATATGAGATCTATATACACTGCACACTGCATCCTATATACACCGATATACAGAGGAGAGAAGTCCTATTGTATATATGAGAAGTATATACACCAGCACACTGCGTCCTATATACACCGATATACAGAGGAGGGAAGTCCTATTGTATATATGAGATCTATATACACTGCACACTGCATCCTATATACACCGATATACAGAGGAGAGAAGTCCTATTGTATATATGAGAAGTATATACACCAGCACACTGCGTCCTATATACACCGATATACAGAGGAGGGAAGTCCTATTGTATATATGAGATCTATATACACTGCACACTGCATCCTATATACACCGATATACAGAGGAGAGAAGTCCTATTGTATATATGAGAAGTATATACACCAGCACACTGCGTCCTATATACACCGATATACAGAGGAGGGAAGTCCTATTGTATATATGAGATCTATATACACTGCACACTGCATCCTATATACACCGATATACAGAGGAGAGAAGTCCTATTGTATATATGAGAAGTATATACACCAGCACACTGCGTCCTATATACACCGATATACAGAGGAGGGAAGTCCTATTGTATATATGAGATCTATATACACTGCACACTGCATCCTATATACACCGATATACAGAGGAGAGAAGTCCTATTGTATATATGAGAAGTATATACACCAGCACACTGCGTCCTATATACACCGATATACAGAGGAGGGAAGTCCTATTGTATATATGAGATCTATATACACTGCACACTGCATCCTATATACACCGATATACAGAGGAGAGAAGTCCTATTGTATATATGAGAAGTATATACACCAGCACACTGCGTCCTATATACACCGATATACAGAGGAGGGAAGTCCTATTGTATATATGAGATCTATATACACTGCACACTGCATCCTATATACACCGATATACAGAGGAGAGAAGTCCTATTGTATATATGAGAAGTATATACACCAGCACACTGCGTCCTATATACACCGATATACAGAGGAGGGAAGTCCTATTGTATATATGAGATCTATATACACTGCACACTGCATCCTATATACACCGATATACAGAGGAGAGAAGTCCTATTGTATATATGAGAAGTATATACACCAGCACACTGCGTCCTATATACACCGATATACAGAGGAGGGAAGTCCTATTGTATATATGAGATCTATATACACTGCACACTGCATCCTATATACACCGATATACAGAGGAGAGAAGTCCTATTGTATATATGAGAAGTATATACACCAGCACACTGCGTCCTATATACACCGATATACAGAGGAGGGAAGTCCTATTGTATATATGAGATCTATATACACTGCACACTGCATCCTATATACACCGATATACAGAGGAGAGAAGTCCTATTGTATATATGAGAAGTATATACACCAGCACACTGCGTCCTATATACACCGATATACAGAGGAGGGAAGTCCTATTGTATATATGAGATCTATATACACTGCACACTGCATCCTATATACACCGATATACAGAGGAGAGAAGTCCTATTGTATATATGAGAAGTATATACACCAGCACACTGCGTCCTATATACACCGATATACAGAGGAGGGAAGTCCTATTGTATATATGAGATCTATATACACTGCACACTGCATCCTATATACACCGATATACAGAGGAGAGAAGTCCTATTGTATATATGAGAAGTATATACACCAGCACACTGCGTCCTATATACACCGATATACAGAGGAGGGAAGTCCTATTGTATATATGAGATCTATATACACCGCACACTGCGTCCTATATACACCGATATACAGAGGGGAGAAGTCCTATTGTATATATATGAGAAGTATATACACCGCACACTGCGTCCTATATACACCGATATACAGAGGAGAGAAGTCCTATTGTATATATGAGATCTATATACACCGCACACTGCGTCCTATATACACCGATATACAGAGGAGAGAAGTCCTATTGTATATATGAGATCTATATACACCGCACACTGTGTCCTATATACACCGATATACAGAGGGGAGAAGTTGTATCGGTGAGATATTATACAATTATTATACAATGTAACGACGCATCTATTAGGCAGAGAGATATCACTTACCTCAGCACAGCATCAGCCTCGGTACTGTGAAGGATCCCACATTGCAGCTTGCCTTATAAAGCTGGTGGTATGGGGGAAGTCTTGACTCAGCTTTCATTGACATCAGCAGTCCCCACCCTCAGCGTGGTCAGCTTTAATGAGATCAGAACTCTGCGGTGACCCTACTACTGAAGATATTATTATTATTTCAGTCCTCCCCTGCTGGTCGCGTTCGCTTTTCTTCTTCTTCTGAATAGCCGGAAAGCCGGTATTCGGGGGAACAGGAAAAATGTCAGAATATAACCTGCAGAGGGGCAGAGAGGACGGGAAGGCAGCTGGCAGCCCCGGGAGTATTATGGAAGGCTGTGTTGAAACAGAAAGAGAGGAAGCAATTTCCAGGGATGTGGATAGTAAAATAGATGCTGAATAAAGCAAAGTGTAGGGATCCGGGGACATGAAGCCGGCCGTACTAGACATGTGCGATTAGTTTTGTTCTGAATTGAAATTCGTGCGAATTTTCGGAAATTCGGACATTCATGCAAAATGAAAGGGGGGAACCCAGATTAAGATGACCACCCCACCCCTGACTGCAGACCTCCACAACCACCGGGCCAGGGTTGTGGGGAAAGAGGCCCTTGTCCTCATCGACATGGGGACAAGGTGCTTTGCCAGGGGGCAATGGGGCAATCCCTACACTGCAAGGGTTAAGTGCTCATTTTGTCTAAGGCCTTGCTCACACCAAGCGCGGAGCAGATCCAGAGCAGAGCAGGTGCAGACCGGATCAAAACTGCGTCCAATGTATTCCTATGGTATTTTGACCTCCAGTTCACATCGCAGCGTGCAGATCCAGACCAGATCCAGAGCAGGTGAAAAAACTGCGGCAAGCCCTATTTGTTCTGCTCTGGAACGCATCAAAAATATATATATATATTATTATTTTTTGTAACCAAAACCGGCCCGGAACGCATCAAAAACGCGTCAAAAACGCGGCACAACCCACTGCACTGCGTGTGCAGAAACCTGACCGGATCTGCTCTGCATTTGGTGTGAACAAGGCCTCAGGGGGCTCAAATAAAGAAGAAATACCCGCCTGCCTGGTACCAATCCCCGCAGTCTCTTCTCCCCCTGGAAGTCTAAGGACCTGTGCAGGGATCGCAACCTGAAATAAGTCATTTCAGGGAGGTGCCCTTCTCATTTCAGGGAGGTGCCCTCTGTCCCCCGTGGGGGGCGCAACAACAAGGAAGACAGCACCCCTCTGAAATGATGGCAGATAGCAAAGAAGCTAATGATTCCCTTGCTATCTGCTGTTCTTTTAGTATTCTGACATCTGCTGCCGTCAAAATGAACAAAAAACAAAAAACGGCATAGGAACGAAAAGCTAGATTGCTATTGGCTATTGCAAAATGAAATAGCCAATAGCAGACTAGCTATTGCACCCGCCCTCTGCTGCTGCCAGTCAGTAAAAGAGGACCTGATGGAGAACTTCAGGTCCACCTCTGCTGAATGACAGCAGCAGCGGGCGGGTGCAATAGCTAGTCTGCTATTGGCTATTTCAATTTGCAAACCTTTTAAATATCAAGGAGCAGTGTCCATTGTAAGTGATTTCATCAGCATCTGATATAGCTAAAAATCCTTTTGACTTTAAAATCACTTTAACCGCCTGCTGACCGCGGTGTTCCCCTCCCCCCTTCCTGTGGTGGCCATTTTTCAGTATTCAGCACTGCGATACTTTGACTGACATTTATTCCGTCATGCAACGCTGTACTGAAATGAATTTTATACCATTTTTTGGGGACACATAGATCTTTCTTTTGGTGGTATTTAATCATCACTGGGGGGTTTATTTTTTACTGTATTAAGGAAAAATTACTGAAAATCTGGAAAAAAAAAGTTTTTTGGGGTAAAATATAAAAGTCGGGGTCGCGTCGGGTAAATAAACACCAAACATGTCAAGCTTTAAAATTACACACACCTGCGAACAACTACCATACCCCAAATCAGCCATAGGCGACGCTTTAAAAGCGTTTACCGCTCATCAGTTTAGTGTTATCAGTGATCAATGGCCCTAAAATGATTGCTCTCACTCCGACATTCGCGGCGATATGTAACATGTGCGGCGTAATGCGCACAATCATCGTTTTCGCACGTATGCGCCCCCGATGCATGTTTGCATGCGTGTATGTATGGGTGGGGACTTTAAAACATTTTATTTTGTTTTTTTTAATTCTTTTCATGTGTGACTTAATTTTTTTTTTTTTGCAACTTTACTTTTTTTTTTTCCAACTTTACTTTTTTTTTTTTCCACTTAACTTTATTGTAATCACATAGGAGGCTAAGAAACCCCGCTATGTGATAGCAAAGAGATGTGACAGGTCCTCTTTATGGAGACATCAGGGGTCTCCAAGATCCCTAATGTCACCTATGGACCCCCAAAGAAGCTGATGAAGCAGAGATCTGCTCCACCAGCTTCTCTCCAACTTCTGAAGCCAGAGAGTGACAGCAGAATGCGGTAGCGATGTAATATACACCACTTCCGCATTCTGACAGCGGAGAAGGGATCGGAGGGAGGTCGTGTGCCGATCTCCCTCTGATCCCCTGTCACAGGGCCACCATGCTGGTCCCGGGCTCGCACCGGGCAGAGGGTTTCTAAAGCCTCAGCTTTTTCTGCATATATATGAGGCTAGCAAGCAGTAGATATATGCAAAAAGTTAAAAAAAAAAAAAAAAAACGCTTTAACAGCGGTTTAAACTAACCTGTATCTTCCCTGCGCGCTCCCGCCCGAAAATGTGAAACTGCTCAGACGGCCGCAAAGCATCTTGGGGCGGGCGCATGCGCAGTTCACATTTTCGGCCAGGACGCGAGGAGAGACACAAGGTACGTCTATGGACAGCGTGCACCCGCATGCAGACAGCGTGGGACAGGAAGGGCCAGCAAGGACTGAGGAGTCAGCGCTGAATCAGAGACCCGCCGTGCGCTGGAGAGAAGGCTGAAAACTACAGGAAAGAAGAAGAAGATCGGATTAAAAGACATAATTTAAGATAAGTGCTTTACTTAATGTCGGGGTGAGGGGAAAAATGTTTTGCCTTTAATGTCACTTTAACTGTTAACAACAATGTATCTTATTTGTGTATCACTCAGCTGTAGATCCTCCAATCATCTCTGAATTGGCGCTGACACATTCCTTCCTTCTGGAACGGTGGCTACTTTTGCTCCCCCATGGTTCCCGTGTGTGTTGTAAAGTAGTCACCGCTCCAAGCTCGCTCCCACGATGGACTACAATCTCAATACAAGTTAATAAATGAGTGCAGGGGATATATCTGTACATGAGATTGTAGTCCATCACAGGAGCGAGCTTGGAGCAGTGACTACTTTACAACACACACGGGAACCATGGGGAGCAAAAGTAGCCCCCCTCCAGGTACCTTGTTGTTAATAGTTAAGGTACCTGATATATTTTTAAGATTTAGTGTCACTTAGTTTAAAGGGTAAATTCAGCAAGAGAACTGTAGGAAATGTTGAGAGGTGTCAGACAGAAAACAATTGAAGAGGCACGAAGAAAAGAAAAAAAAAAGGTTTGGAAAAAGAAGACAATATACTTATTATAAGACCAATACTTATTAGTGATTTCAATGGTAAACCTCCATCGGACCTCTATAAGTTACTGATGTAAAAAACTGCGATTAAATAATTTGTTAACATTTTACTAAAACTGATATTGTGCAATGTTTTCCTGTGAAATGATAAAGAATTGTTGTTTTACTTATTTTTCAAAATGGTGAGATTTTGTTTCTTTGTGTCAGTAAACCAGCATGAGACACAAGTATGTGAACAATGTGGTGAGATAATATGATACAAAAGTAGTCGTTGTTGACGTGTTACTAAACCTGATATCAGGTTCATGTTTTCCTGTGAGATTATGAAGAATTGTTTAATCACAAAACATGCGATTATTGTGTCAATGGATGAAAGGGTGATATATTCTTCTTTGTGTCGGAACCTCACTGCATGTGCCTCCTAGTACTGAGAGGCAATGAGATTAGTGTAGGTGGTCAGCGCTCTATCTCCTACACTAAAGCACCCCCCCCCCAACACCTAATGCTCCTCTGCTTGACAGCTCAACCGTCCTTTTAAAATAAGCTTTTATAGTGACCCGGTCACCACACCATGAAGCATGAAAATGGAACTGTGCTCCAAACATACATAACTACTAGGAGGTAGGGGGTATTTTGGCTAAACACAAAGTTTGTTCTGGGAATAATCTGCTTCTTCTTGCTGCTAGCAGTTTTTGAATTCTGTGCATGTGGCATGTGTGCAGTGCGGTACACTTCCAGCTCATTTACACCATCTATAAGTTGCACATAAGCTACATCATCCAAGGCCATCTAATGGCAGAGCCGGAAGACACCTGATGTTAGACACTCCTGACCCCTGCACTCTGCATGTTACATACTCCTGACCTCTGCACTATGCATGTTTCATACTCCTGACCTCTGCACTCTGTATGTTACATACTCCTGACCTCTGTACTCTGTATGTAACATACTCCTGACCTCGGCACTATGTATGTTACATACTCCTGACCTCTGCACTATGTATGTTACATACTCCTGACCCCTGCACTCGGTATGTTACATACTCCTGACCCTTGCACTCTGTATGTTACATACTCCTGACCCCTGCACTCTGTATTTTACATACTTCTGACCCCTGCACTCTGTATGTTACATACTCCTGACCCCTGCACTCTATATGTTACATACTCCTGACCTCTGCACTCTGTATGTTACATACTCCTGACCTCGGCACTATGTATGTTACATACTCCTGACCTCTGCACTATGTATGTTACATACTCCTGACCCCTGCACTCGGTATGTTACATACTCCTGACCTCTGCACTATGTATGTTATATACTCCTTACCCCTGCACTCTGTATGTTACATACTCCTGATCCCTGCATTCCATATGTTACACACTCCTGACCCCTGCAGTCTGTTTGTTACATACTCCTGATCCATGTACTCTGTATGTTACATACTCCTGACCCCTGCACTCTGTATGTTACACACTCCTGCTGCTGCACTCTGAATGTTACATACTACTGACCTCTGCACTCTGTGTGTTACATACTCCTGAGCCCTGCACTCTGTATGTTACACACTCCCGACCCCAGCACTCTGTATGTTACACACTCCTGACCCCAGCACTCTGTATGTTACACACTCCTGACCCCAGCACTCTGTATGTTACATATTCCTGACCCCTGCACTCTGTAGGTTACACACTCCTGACCCCTGCATTTTGTATGTTACACATTCCTGACCCCTGCACTCTGTTACATACTCCTGACCCCTGCATTTTATATGTTACACACTGCTGACCCCTGTACCCGGAATGTTACATACTCCTGACCCCTGCATTCTGTATGTTACATTCTCCTGACACCTGCAAAGTGACAGAGTTTCTTTAGGGCCCATGTAAATTGTGGTATGTGCACAGAGGTGCTTTTTTTGTAGAGTTAGACAGGTGCATTGTCATACGTCATTGTGGGTTTGTGCCCCTGTAATGCAACCCCTAACAGTAAAAAAAAAAAAAAAAAACCCAGTGATTGGCCAGAGTACAGTCACATGTCCAATTTAGCTTTGTTTTGAATGAGATTCGGATGGATCCGAATTTTCGTTAAAGGACCATTTGGATTAATTCGCATTCGAACTCATCCGATGTCCGAATTTAACAAAATTTGTACGAATATCCATTCCCAACTTAACAAAATTAACTTGTCTACTTTATACCTGTTGCAAACTCACCAAACCGCATGTTACATGCATTTCGATGCCTAGCCATTGACTCCTGGGGGCCTCCCAATGCAGAAAAAAAATGCGTTATTGAAAAACACGCTGCATTGCAGCACTGGGATGGGAACAGAGGCCAACATTGCTATAGGGAATTACGACATTTGTCGGAACACAAACGTTAGAAATGCAACAGTGTGAATGGGCACTTAAAGGAGAACTGTGGGGTAACCTTTTTATCCCATAGTTCTGTTTAGGGTCTCGGGAGGACATATACTAACCTCGTCCCGTGACCCAAAGCTCAGTATATAGCGAGCTATTGCCTGCTATATACTGAGAGCGCCGCAGCCGGGACAGATCTCGACAATGCTGTCGAGATCCACCCAGCTGCGTGATTGACAGCTGGCTCTATCTAGAAGCAGAGCCAGCTGTGCCCGCCCCCTCCCCTGTCCGTTCCTCCAGTCAGCGCCGGAGGATCCGAGAGGGGAGGGGGGGAATCCCTGCGGTGAAAAGTGACTGACGGTCACGGCTCTCTGCAGGCAGATAATCAGGAAGTGAGCGAGCGGTGGCATGTGTTCGCTCACTTCCCCGATCTATAGAGCCGACCTGTGACAGTTTCAATGTCACACGTCGGCTTTAACTATGAGGAGGAGTGTAATCACTCACCTCATAGTTCTCAAGAATACAGTATACTGCTGAAGCTATGGGATGGTCAGAGGATTTGGAAGAAGAAAACAATATAATGCTTTAAAAATGATGATTCAAACAGTAAATACAGATACGTGCCGAAGTAAATGTATTCCTGTGACCCAAAAGAGGAGTATAGCCACAAAAAAACGGTTTGGCTGAAGCCAAATGTAAAAAAATGTGATACAAAAGTAACTTGTTCACATTATTCTAATCCCCATATCAGGCAATGTTTTCCCTTGAAAAGATAAATGTAAAACATTGCAAAACATGCTAAATCTAATTTTTTTTAATCAGATAAAAGGGTCAGGTATTGTTTCTCAGCGTCAGTAAACCTGCAAGAGACCCTCATATGTTAATACCATTGTAAGAAAATATGACGCAAAAGTAGTTTGATAACATTTTACTGATCCTGATATCAGGTCGTGTATTCCTGTAAATTGAAGAATTGTTGTATTGCAAAACATGTGATTATTGTTTTATTGGATAAAAGGGTGATATATTATTTCTTAGACCTCGTCCAGATGGGCAGCAAAAAAAAAAAGGCGGGTAAAAACAGGCGGTTATTATTATTATTATACAGGATTTATATAGCGCCAACAGTTTGCACAGCACTTTACAATATAAGGGAGAAATTACAATCACAATACAATTCAAGACAAGATGGTAAGGAGGGCCCGGCCCCTGAGGGCTTACAATCTAAAAGAGGAGGGGGAAGTGATACATGAGGAGGGAGCTGTGTGGGGAGGAATTGTTTGAGAACGTGATGGTTGAGCGGTTAGGTTGAGGTGGGATAGGCTTCCCTGAAGGGACGAGTCTTAAGGGATCGCCTAAAGGCAGTCAGAGTGGGAGATAGACGGACAGGTTGGGGTAGAGAGTTCCAGAGGATGGGAGAAGCTCTAGAGAAGTCCTGGAGGCGAGCATGGGAGAAGTAGACGAGGGAGCTGGAAAGCAGGAGGTCCTGGGATGAGCGGAGGGGACGGTTAGGCTGATACTTTGATAAGGTGTGAGATATAGCCGGGGGCAGAGTTGTGGATGGCTTTGTTAATATTTTGAATTTTATCCTTTGGGCTATTGGAAGCCAGTGCAGGGATTGGCAGAGGGGGGTTGCAGACACTGAGCGATTGGTTAGGTGAATGAGTCTAGCAGCAGCATTCATGATAGACTGAAGGGGGAGGGGCCTGTTAGAGGTTGTCCATTGAGGAGGGAGTTGCAATGCCGTGTTTCCCCCGAAAATAAGACAGTGTCTTATAATTTTTGTTCTACGAAAAAAGACACTAGGGGGTCTATTCACTAAGCTGCATTAGGCAGCCGAGTGAATGACCGACCTGAAGTGAAGTGAGCTGAACACTGTTCGGCTATTCACTTCAGGCTGGTACGGCTGATTTCAGCCGTACATCGGCTTGCTTCGCGTGGCTTCGGGAAGTGCAGAAGGAGTTCGATTCAGCCGATCCAACATCTGGATCGGCTGAGCCGAACCTCCGGCAGGCTACTTACTGCTGTTCGGCCTATTCTTAAAGATGCCGAACAGCAGTGAGTGAATA